>NC_054384.1:67754548-67932048 GCF_017654675.1 Xenopus laevis
TTGTATTCTGATACGTCATACATATACAGTTATGGGATCCATTATCTGGAATTCTGGATAAGAATATTATTTTGGGCACCCAGGCTACAAACAGCATTAAAGTATTAAAAAAACTCAGTTAAGAAAACATGCAGCTTGTCAACAACGTCCATTTATGCATCTTAGTAACCACCAAATGAAATGCACTGCTTTATTATAGCAGAACAAAACAAAATCAGTCAAAAATAAGAATTTATTTGTTTTAAGACGGCATTCCAGTTTTAAACAGCTTTTTGGATAATGAGTTATCAGATATAGACATACCTAATAAAAAGTTCCAAGCTACTGTTTGCAAATTCTAATTCAGCTTGACGTAGCCTGCCAGTTTTTATCAAGTTATTTAAACATGAGTCTGCATTAAATAGGGAGATTACCAGGAACCTTATATGCTAATCTGCAAATTCTATCCAAAGGACTATTTGTATTAAATTTCAGTGGGTTTTCAAGCCTTCTATAAATCCCATAGGATGATTTTTTTTTAATGAGAACACTAATTTAAAAAAAAAAACGTAATCATTATCATCGCCATTTATTTATAAAGCGCAGCACTTTAGAATAACTTAAGGGGACTTAGAATAAATGAACAAACCTAAAACATGTTCATCCTTCTGAAAAATAACATTTTAAAACAAACACTGGTCATACATGAAGGAACATCAATGGCAGAATACTTTCAGCAACCTGTGGGAAATAATATTCCTGTGCAGGATACAGCAGACAATAAAAAGTAAAATGTTTTCTGTGAACAGCAGAAAGCACATAACCTAGTTCAGTGGTATAAGCATACTGTATAGACAGTATAGACTGTGAACAGTGCTAATCCATCCACTGTCTATTGTATTGGACTACAACTCCCAGCATGCTTTAATATCTCAAACTATACCTTTATTATACTGAGGATTAATATTATTGTTTCTGTTTATTTTCAGTGCTAGTAAAAACAGCATATCAATTAATTAAATTAGCTTATTTCTAAGGGTCTCCTTTCCACGTCTCCTATTTCTCCTGAAAAAACTTGCTTGGCATGCAAAAGCAAACCTGCATGTTGTAGACTTTCTAATGCTATTATTTATATCCAGCCTTTTCTATAGTAGATGGACATTTGTACCTATATTGGCGTTTGCCCGGGTCGATTTGGGGGTATAAAGGACATTACTTAGTACACTATTTTTTACATCTTGCTTCAAACCCAGATAATAATGGTGGAGATTTCTTAACAGTAATTTGTAACAGTATTAGTAATCAACAGTTTTTAAATTACACTATATTAGTTTACTGTCCATGTTTACTGTCCATGATGACCTTCCCTCAACGTGAGTTGCACATACAGAGTACTTTAACAAACAATACTCACCTCCTTAACATACTTCTCAGCTTCTACAGTGACTGTGGTATGATTCTTATGCTCTTGGAACATACAAAGGTAGCATATGCAAGTTTGGTCAGTTTGACAGAACAGCTCCATTGTTTTGCTGTGGAGCTGACATTTTCTGGCCTCAAAGTCTCTAATGGGTTCCAAAAGTTTATGGTCACGGAAAGCAGCACCCTCCAAATGGGGCTTAAGATGGATTTCACAGAAGGACGTCTGACAGACCAGACAAGACCTAACAGCCTTCTTCTTGCCATCAATGCACGAATCACACAGGACATCATCAGGTTCTATGATAGAGCTGGTGCTTGTACGACCAGAGTGCCTAACTTCAGTACTCTCAGTGCCAAAACTCACTCTGCCACCCTTTACTCCTCCGGGGCTTATGCCGGTTTTCAGGATTGTTTTTGTACCACCTTGATCAAAGCCAGGTCCATTCTGAATGTCCTTAGCATCAATAATACTTTTCTCTGGAGATTCCAGGTGGAAACTGCCATTAGCATCTTCAGAAAGGGAACCATTGGGTTTTTTAGTGTCTTGTTCTTCCATTATCGAGTTGTTTTGCCTTTGATGTTTAGGTCCTCTCTTGTAAATCTCTGATGCGTGTAACCCTCTTGAGTTTCCTTTGGATGAAAGAATGAAGAACGAAAGCAAATCTGCTAAATATGTACTTGTCTGACTCACACCTTTCTGCAAAAGACACTTGACTCCTCTTGGAAATCCTAAGCAAAGTAGATCTGACAAAAAGAGATGTTGCTGCTTCAGGTAAGGTTGCACAATCTGATCCACACCCAGGAAGCCTTAGGAACATTCTTGCCCTGCCCTCTTTAACAGAAAGAGGCCTCTTCTTTAATTATTTATCATAATGGCTGTAACCTGTTCTTCCGCTTGTGCTTGTGGACAATTACTTTTTTTTTTTTTCAAGATATCCTGAAGGTTAAAAGTACTCAAGGTCTTGAAAAAAAGTGAAAAAATATTTATGCAACGTTTCGGCTCCTCACTTGAGCCGTCTTCATATAATTCGTATAGAGGGACCCGCACTCCAAATTCCTGTGTTGAAAAAACCTTTTTATTAATTCATCACTCGTGCTTCCAACGTTTCAGCCTACATTGGGGCGTTTATCAAGGAATTCTACCATTGACCCGGCACCCACAAACGGATATTAGAATTTGAGTGTGGGTACCTACTGGAGAAACGTTAGCAGACTTTTTTGCTGAATAAACACCAATTTCTTTCTCCACACAAGACCTGTGCGTGCGTGCCTATTTTTGGATACCTATCTCACTATTTGCATACTGCACCCAGGCACTTTGAACCAATTAGATGTGCTGTGCCGGCTTCCAGCGGTTATATTTATATATATATATATATATATATATATATATATATATATATATATATATATATATATATATATATATATACTGTATATATTAATAAAAGCATACTCCCAAAAACAAAATATTATGTGCTTTTTTTTTGAATTCCTGGCTTGGCAAGCTTTAATTTCATAAAAACCATACATATTGCCAAGTGAAGACTCCTGTAAGTTGCCAGTCCAGATAGGGGCTACCAACAGTCAATCACAGCCCTTATTTGGCATCCCCAGGGACACATTTGTGTTGTGCCCCAACTCCTTTTACATTTGAATGTGGCTCATGGGTAAAAAAAAGTCAAACCCCATTTTAAATTTATCAGGAGAAAGAAAGAACAAAATGGTGCAAAACCCGGGAAATGCACCATGCATTAGGGCAATGACACAGGCTATTTAGTTGCCACAATTTTTAAAATGGCAACTAATCGCCACAGTTCCCTCCCCATAGACAAACACACAAGTCGCCACATGTAAAATATATAGTATTACTGTCAACTGTCTCTGCAAGTCACCACTGGACCTTTTTTTGGGCGAGTAGTTGCGACTAGCCACTATAGTGGATGGCAAGTCACCAGTATTAATGTCCAATACTACTGATATAGCAATTAGTTACAGCAATGAGGTTTTTAAAAATCATGGCGACGAATTGCCCTGTGTGTCAATGCCCTTTATATTGGTGGGACCGTAAACACAATGTAAAATTGGGAAACAATAAAATCAGTGTATAAAGAATTGAGGTTTTACTGTGTATGAATGGTGTATGTTAAAGTGCAGTTTGCCCCTACATTTAGTGGTGCCTCTGTCCTGTTTGCTGACTGAGACAGCTAACCCAGTGTTGCCCCTAGGGCTGCCACCTAGCAGGTATTTTAACAGGCTGGCCAGTAAATAAAGAAAGGAAATATAAGTAGGCCCCTCACCCCTTCATGTTCATCTCTCTTGTGCTTGGACCAGGCAAAGGATGGTAATCTACTTATTAAACCACACTTATTAAAATAGTCATACAGGACAATGGTTTGAATGCAGCTCTGGTTTAGGTGTGGGTAGGGGTAAACATTTTACAAAAGAGGAGACTGTTTACAAAGCAGGGAACTTTGTTGTAGGAGTCTCCAAACTGCAGCCCCCCAAATGCTACAAAACAAAAACAGAACAGAAAATATAATTCACTGGTCTCAGTGCTGCACTACAGTATATTATAAAAAAAATAACCCAGTCTTAAATAACAGTAATGTGCCATGCTTCTTCAACTTCTCCATGCTCTCTTGCCTTCTTGGCAGAGTTCTCTTTAAAACACAGACTGTGATTTGAGTCCCATTTTGTGATAATTTAATATCGGCACAAATCTGTCACTTTATAACAAACCGTCACGTTTTTAATTCAAGGCAATTTTTTTCTCCCACAAAATGATGCAGTTGAGCAGTTATTGCTGCGTAATTGTGATATCGCTATTCATCTCTAAATGGAATGGGTATATTTGCCAAGTCTACGCAGGCATAATGTGGTTTGCAATTTTGTGACACCTTGAATAGCCGTGACTTAAAAATTATATGTTTGTTTTCATTCTGTCGTATGGTGATCTTCTGTAGTTCTTGGAGAGATATTGTCTGACGACATATACCCCAACCACCAGTCAAGCTTTATGTCATGGGGTCCACATGATGAAGGCCCCAAACTGAGCTGCTGTTTTATAAAGCAGACATTTGGCTTTTAAAGTGCCATTATCAATAAGGAAGCAAATATTTTAAAATCAGTTTCCATGATCGTATCGTGAGAATATGTAATTTGAAGTGAAAATTGCCCTAGATTACCAATGATCAAGCTTTTATGTATACAATTAAGGTGTGTCTCCTTACTCTTTTACTGACAAAGCAGCTGATCAGACAACAACCTGTGCTGGGATAATGAGTCGTCTGTGGCTAAGCAGTGCCTCAAACTGCTGCAGGCTACCTGACACACAAAGCAATAATGAGACTATAGGAGGTGCATCTGCTCCTGATTCATTGTTAGTCATTAAACTGGCTAGGCCTTTTTTCCATTGTGCTTTAAAGGGGTTGTTCACCTTTAAAGTAACTTATCGTTTTATGTAGAGATTGATATTCTGAGAGTAATCAGAATGGTCCTGATTTAAATAATAATTTAGCACAGTCTGATCCCACAGTTACCTGCTGTGCAGTTATCACACCACAACTTGATCAGCCAAATCATAGTATGGCTTAAATTTGGACCAATGGTCGCACAATTGGTCAGAAGGGGTTACATTTAATTAATTTTAAAACTGACTCTGTACATCATGTCATAATAAAGAAAACTATATGCCGATATACTAGCTTGCTAATTTTACATGATGGAGCAGAGCTTATGAATTAACCATTATCCCCACTCTACAAAAAAAAAGTGCTTTGTACCCTGGCTGTGGATTTTTTTTTTAAAAGCAGGTGTAAGCTTTATACATATATGATTAGCACCCCGGCACACAATAAAATTATTCAGGTTTAGGGGATACCATGCCACACCTTTAAGAACCAACTTGTAAGAAATAAATTAACATAACTATAACATAAATGGTGCAACAATAAATAGTAGCAGTTCATTTTAATCATGCCAAGGCTCCTGCACCATACACTGCTTTCTTCAGTTAAAAGAGAACTAAACCCTAAAAATAAATATGGCTAAAAATGCCATATTTTGCATACTGAACTTATTGCACCAGCCTAAAGTTTCAGTTTCTCAATAGCAGCAATGATCCAGGACTTCAAACTTGTCACAGAGGGTCACCATCTTGGAAAGTGTCTGTTCACATGCACAGTGGGCTCTGAACAGAAGCTAAGCTTAGGGGTTGTCGCAAATTATCAAGCAGATGAGGTTGGCCTGTAATATAAACTAATGCTACAGGGATGATTATTAAATGCTTATGGTAATTGCAATGGTTTCTGTGCTGCCACTTAGTAATTATCTGTATTAATAACTAATCAGCCTTATATTGTGACATTTATATTCTATGCGTACTGTATATTGTGAGTGGATATCTAAGCTCAGTAAGTGACAGCAGCACAGAGCATGTGCAGTGAATCAGCAGAAAAGAAGATGGGGGGCTACTGGGGCATCTTTAGAGGCACAGATCTTTACTGCTATAGGAATGCAAAGTTACCAAGCTATTTTGCCATTATATTAGTGTAATGGTCTTGGAAAAAAAACAATGGTTGCAATATGAGAAATTGGATCAATTATTAGAGTACAAGTTTCATCATATTATATTCCTGGACCTGAACATGCTATAAGTCTGGGAAGCATTAAGAAAGACTAAGATTGTTTTAATGACTCTCTACTTCTTTTGTGCTTTATTTTTTTAATGAGTGTCACCTTTTTTATCCAGAGACAGTATCTTGCCTATATTGCTCTGTTTTTGCATGTAGACTGAATACAAACAGACCGCACAGCACAATTCAGTACAACTATGGGGAGAAAAACTGACCAGAGCAGATATTTCCTGAAACTATGTAAATACAGTCATTTATTTAAGCATTCCAAACTGTAAGATAAGGTCAGGAAAAGCTTCTCATCACACCTGTCTACCTTTTTACTCTGTCTGCAAAAACTTGTATACAGTAGCTAGATTTCCAAGGTGAAGGAGAAAACACTGTCTAATCGTAGAAAGAAATCTTATCTCAATGTATCAAATCATTTTTTCATCTCTTTTGCAGGCTTCACTTAATAAGTTCTAAATGGAACAAAAACAAAATAACAATTTAAAATAAATTAGACTGTCTCTTTTCTTGGATGCAAAATTATTTTTATCAGGATTTATTTATTTTGCATTCTTCCTTGTTCTAGCATCATACAATCTGACTTAACTTAAAAATGCACCAAACCAGGATATTATTGTAATGAGTGCTGTGCCCTCATCGTCTTGCCAGGAAACCCTTGCAGTTGGTCTGAACTGTGTACAACAGTACAGTGCTGCCAATCACAGGCACCACTGTATACCTGGGGATAGATAAGTCTGCCAGTTATGAGACACCCAAGACTTCTGCACAACCTACACAATCTGAACAAATGTAACTTCTTTAATAAATAGTGACTGACAGCTGTGAGCACAATCATCACTGACAATGAGACTCTGTAGGAGGAACGTTTACAGCAGACATCCACAGCCAGTGGCTCACTGATTGCTGATGCCTTGATTGTTGCTTCCCAGTGGCCTCAAACCAGGTGCTTATTTTTGAATTCCTGGCTTGGAGGCAAGCTCTGGTTTCATAAAAAAACAGATGTACTGCCAAACAAAACCACCTGTAGGTAGAGTTGCCACCTGGCTGGTATTTTACTGGCCTGGCCAGTAAAAATGATGGTTGATCCCAATGTTATTAATAGGGAAAAAAGATAAATATATAGGAAGGCTGGTATTTTTTCCAGAAAATGTGGCAACCCTATCTGTAGGCTGTCAGTCCACATAGGGGCTACCAAATGGCCAATCACAGCCCTTAATTTGCACCACCCATAAACATTGTTTATTTATTTTTTTATTAAAGGTTTTTATTTAAGTTTTCAATGGAGGGGGACAAAAGAAAAAAGGGGGAGAAAAAACAAGTAATAACACATGGTTCATATTCAAAATACATAGTATTCAGAGGTTCCTCAATTGTATTTGCAAGAGTACAATAAATACAACATTATACATAGCAGGTTGCAACAATCATATCTCATCCGGGGTGGGGAATAAATTATCCTTTGTTGGCTAACGGGATTAACTAGGCATCTCTACTAGATTAGCGTCTAGCCAGGGGTTCTATATTTTTTCAAATTTGGCTGGACAGCCTCGGGCAATGTAAGTGAGTTTGAGGGATGATAAGGTTTTGTTGATTAAATTAATCCAAGCGGCAACTGTAGGGGTGCTGTTTCCCATCCAGCCCATCACAACCAATTTCTTAGCGTAATACAATGTTGTTCTCATAAGTATTCTCTTCCAATTCAGTGGGAGTCCTCTACTAACCCCAGTAAACATACCTCTGGGGAGCATATACGTGGTAGGTCAAGATTTTCTGCTAGGTACCGCATAACCTGTTTCCAAAATTTCTGTATTGGAGGGCACTGCCGCGGTAGGTGTAGGAATGATGCCATAGGCACTTGACATCTTGGGCAAAGGTTGCCACCCTGTCTACTCATCCTTCCCAATCTAGCTGGTGTAATGTATAGCTGATGAGTAAATTTGTACTGTACAAGCCTGTCTCTGAGTGAAATTAAGCCATTGTATAGGGAGTCAGTAGCTTTGTCCCATTGTTCATCACTAAGGGTTGGAATAGATTGTTGCCAGCATCTTTTAGCTCTATCGAAGGGGGGGGGGGTAATCTTATCCACCAGAGCCTGATATAGTCTTGATGTTAATTTCTTGTGTAGGGTTACTTCTAGTGCAGGATTTGCGTAGGATATGGACAGAGTTGTGAATTGCACACTAAAGACATGTCGGAGCTGGAGATACCTATATAATTGAAGGTGAGGGGCCTCCAACTTCAATTTGAGTTGCTGAAAGGTGGGGAACGTTTGATCTACTAAGAGATCCCCTAGGACTTTTAGGCCTAATAGTGGTCAATAGTGAAAGTCCGGTAGATTTTGTAGGTGAGGCAAACTTGAATTACGTCAGAGAGGCAGGTATGGTGATATTAGCAGTGGCTTATGGCATGTAATTGTGCAGGTCATCTTCCAGGCTCTAAAGGGATTGGATACAGTAGTTGGATAGTCCTTATAGTCTATTAATTGCCGATATGGCAAGTTCTGAGTGGCCTCGAGTGAACCAAGTCTGTTAGCTAGTAGCAGTAGGGCTGCATCCTCTATGTCTCTGTGAAACCAGCAGTGCAAATGATACATCTGGCTAGCCAGGTAGTAATAGCACAGGTGAGGCAATCCAAGGACACCTTTGGTAGCTGGTGCTGTAAGGGAGCGCCATGCAATTCGAGGGGATTTACTAGCCCAAAGGTATGACACAAGAAGCGAGTTTATTTTGCGAAAGACACTTTCAGGGATCCATATTGGGGAGTCATGCAATTTATATAAAATTTTTGGTAGATAAATCATTTTAAAGAAATTAACTCTACTCTCTAACTTTACCCCAGATTGTGATGGGTAGCCTGGACCATACCGTGGAGGCAACTTTAATACCGCTCAATAGTGGGTTCCAGGTTGTCAGTAGGGTATTCAGAGATGTCAGGGGAGATACAGTAATTATTCCAAAATACTTAAATTTAGAGACCCATTGGAGGTCTTGGGCAGTGGGAGGTGGGGCCGGTATTGGGTCTATGGGGAGTATGACTGACTTAGATTTGTTTATTATCAGCCCAGAGTAGATTCCAAATCTCTCAATGTCTTGGAGAGCTGCTTGCAATACCTCATAGGGATTCTCCAAGAAGAGCAATAGGTGATCCGCGTATAGGGACAATTTTTCTTCCAACTGACCGTATTTGAGTCCTATAACACCTGGGTTTTGGTGGAGAGTAAGTGCAAGGGGCTCAATGGCCATTGCAAATAGCAGTGGGGAAAGGGGGCAACCCTGGCGGGTTCCCGGGTGAGTGGGAGGGGAGGGGATAGTGCACCATTGACCCTTACACTTGCAATGGTCTGCAAGTATAATATTGGACCCAGCTAAGTAATTTCCCCCCAAAACCAAACTACCGCATCACTTCCCAAAGGAATGACAACTCGACTGAGTTGAATGCCTTGGTGGCATCCAACGAGACCATAACTCTGGAGCCGCCATTTGCATGCTTAGTTTGAAGATGGGTAAATACTCTCCTAAGGTTAGTGGCAGTAGATTTGGCCGGCATAAAACCAGTTTGATCAGCATGGATAATAGAGGGTACTACCTTAGCGAGTCTTGTGGCCAATATTTTGGCAAATATCTTAACATCTGTGTTGATAAGGGAAATGGGCCGATATGAATCACAGAGTTCTGGGTCTTTCCCCTCAACACTATAACCGCCTCGTAGAAGGAAGAGGGGAGGGAGCCTTGTTCAATGGCATGAGTGAATGTCTTGTGCAAGTGTTGAACTAAGAGGTTACCCTGCAGGTTGTACCAGGCCACCGGGAACCCATCCATGCCAGGGGTCTTGCTTGTTGGTAGGGCAGATAGCGCCTCCACCACCTCTATGACTGTTATGGGCTGGTCTAGAAAATCTGCCTCTTCCTTTGAGAGGCGGGGGAAGGGGATAGCCTCCAGAATTCGGTTAGTTGGTTATTTGTATATGTTGCCCTCGTGCCATATTGGTCTGCGTAAAATGCAGTAAAGGCATTAAGGATTCCCTCTGGAGTGTCAATCTCCCGTTTAGCATCCCTGACCCTCGCTATCAGAGTTTGGGTGTTTCTAGTTGAGGCCAGCCATGACAGCTTCATCCCCTTGATCAAATATTTTTTGGTCTGTGTATAGGAGTTTCTTTCTAGTCAGCACAGTTTGGGCAAGTTCAAGTGACCTTTGTGCTTGACATAAATTCAGATGAGTATCCACACTGGGAGATTGAATATGAGTCACCTCTGCCTCCCTAAATTTTGTATCTGCCTCATCTACCTCAGCTTTGGCATTCCTTCTAACTGCTGTAATTTAATTGATCAGTACTACCCTTGCTTCTGCTTTAGAAAACTCCCATAGGACATCAGGTGAAGCACTATTCTGATTGGTGTCCCAGTAAGCAGCATATTCCTCTTGGGAGCGTTCCCTAATTTGTTCGTTGGTTAACCACATGGGGCAGGTCGATCTCCCTTTATTGCCCTCCGTGTGAATGGTAATGGCCAGGGGAGAGTGGTCAGAGAATGCTCTGGGTAGGTACTCTGCTGACACAGTTAATTGGGCAAAGTCAGCAGAGGCTAGAGCCAAGTCTATGCGAGATAGGGTGGCATGGTTAGAGGACTGACATGAATACTGTCGACTATCTGGATGTTTCCAGCGCCAAAGCTCTATGAGGCTCAGCGCCTGAGCCCCTGCCCCTGTACAGATTTTTGGCTTAGTCTGTCTGGGCTAGCATCAAGTATAGCATTGTAATCTCCCATTATGCATAGTGGGGCAGGTGGAAATGAGGAGAGAGCTGCATATATACGCTCCATTAGTGCAACTGAGAAGGGTGGAGGACAATATACATTGACCAACGTAAGGAGTTGGTTAGCTACTTAACAGTGCAGCACTATATACCTCCCATAACAATCAATTTTGATACCAGAGAACTCATAGGGAACTCCTTTCCTTGGAGACTCCCCTAGAGTGGGTCGAGAAAGGGGCATGATAGGAGTGGGCTACCCAATGCCTTCTTAGTGAGGGGAGTTTTTGGCCTGCAAGGTGGGTCTCTTGCAAGAGCAGAATCGCTGGCTTATATTTTTTAATATAGTCAAAAATTTGAGCTCTTTTAAATTTACAGTTTAATCCCCTGGTGTTCCAGGAGACTAATGTTAACAATTGCGTACACATTTAGCTGGTAGGGGTCTCTTTAGGGGAGTATATCCCCTGTGGCACATAGCCCTGGTGAGATACCTTTAGTACTTTTGCATGCATGAAGAACATCACCATTGTTAGCAAAGCATAATGATGAACCATACAACAGAACAATCAACAAATACTGTCCCAGAAAAACCCTAACCCACCCTGCCCAACCCCCAACATGGGTGGGCCTAGATCCCAACATAACAGAAGTATCTTCTAGGGGGAGTAGTTAGGCTAAACTGTAGCCATTTGCCTCCCAGTCTCGTAACAATATGTTGTTTGAACAATAACTAGAGCCCCTGCCACCAGATGAGACATCCTGAGTGGAGCATTAAACAGGGGGGGGCGCATCTGAGAGTATCCCGTCGTTGACTATCCATCTACATGAATTTCTGCACAATCATTAAATGTGATGTATTTCCATGAGGTAATAGAGTTAATGTGTGTGCACATGAGGTTGAAGTTGGATAATAGAAGCAGCATGTACGGTTGGGAGTGCCCCTGTAGCACTATCTAGGGCCTGCATAGGGCAATAACAATAGCTCAGTGCACCAGATGCTCATATTTAAGCCCCTTAATGGGAAGGATGAAAAAATTAAAGTCTCATCAGTCTCGATAAATGATCCGCCATATCAGCATATTACGTGCTGCAGGGTATCCATTAATGTCTGTCTGGGCTGTTATTGGTGCTTTCCATGCTTGAATGGTGTCAAGCTTCTGCAGGGGACATAAAAAAGTGTGCCTTGTCGCCCTCTATCACTCTAAGCTTTGCTGAAAAAGAGTAGTTAAGTGCGTTTCCCTTAGAGTGCTCAGGCAGGCCAACAAGCCGAATCGATTTTCGAGGTCATCTGCCTTGGCGGCTACTAGTGATGGGTGAACCGCAAATTTGTGCAATTCGGCGTCAAAAAAACAGATGCCGGTGTCTCGTTTTTGACGCCGGCGTCCGTTTTTTTTACACCGAATCACGCGAATTTGTGGTTGGCGAATAAATTCCATTTTGCGAATTTTTCGCGTTTTCGCGAATTTCACACGAAATTCGCGAATTTTCCTGCGAATCGAAACGACGCAAATTCGCCCATCACTAGCGGCTACCTCCGTCAGTTGTTTAGATAGGCAGGAGAGTTCAGCAGGGATTGGTTGCACAGTATCTTCGACTGCAGACACCCTCTGTTCCACCTCTTTAGTCTGCTCTCGCAGGTTCTGCACATCTTGGCGGAGAATCAACAGATCAACTTTTATGTTATCTAACTGAGAGGCTGTGCTAGCGTGTGAGTCGTTGATGGCCTGCAGGAGATCTGCATTGGATGGCTCTCTAGGCTCCTCTTGCGGTGCTTCCACAGTTGGGGAGGATGAGACCTGTTCTCGCTCTGTGGCAGGTTCTGAGGCTGGCTGTGAGGATGAAAGGTATTTATCCAGCCGTGTGGCGTTGGCTTTGGTCCCATACTTCCCCATCTGGCCTAGTCTGCAAAGAGCAACGATCCGCTATAAATAATCGTTTACAGTGCCAGAATCAGCTTCAGGATAAAAGTTGGTACGGAGCTATAGGGTAGTGCGTCTGCTCACGCCACCATCTTGACTCCGCCCCCCATAAACATTGTTTATTATTGTGTAGCTCCCCAATTCTTTTTACAATGTGGTTCATGGGTAAAAAATGTTGAGGATCCCTGGTGCACAGACTAGATGAAAAGGGAATGTCAAACAGTTTAGCTGCTTCAACACAGGCAGAAACCTACTACACAGAAGGCAGATTACATTTTTCGCATAAAAACTATAACAAATCAGTGGCGTAACTAGAGTGTGCTGGACCCCCCGGAAAACAAAATCTTCAGAGGTGCCGGCACACTCAGATCCCCATCCTCCCATCCACTTCCCATCCAGGCTCCACCCCGACGCTGCCCACTCAGTGCCAACTTGAGTCCCCTTTTCTCGCTGAAGGTAAGAGAGCAGCTGGGGAGAAGAGTTTTCTTATTAGCTATAGAGGAAGCAGATACCAGTCTGCAGGGTAGGGATGTAGCGAACCGCCGATAATGTGTTCGCGAACGCCGTTCGCGAACACCGGCAAAAAATGCGAACAGTTCGCGAACAGTTTGCGAACTTCGAACATCCGAAAATCGTTCGATTCGAACGATCGAAGGATTTTAATCGTTCGATCGAACGATTTTTGGTCGAATGGTCGAACGATTTTGACGCGAACGCCTATTGGCGAACGTCGCGCGACGTTCGCGAACTTGCGGCGGACGTGAACAGCCGATGTTCGCGCAAACAAGTTCGCCGCAGAACAGTCCGCGACATCCCTACTGCAGGGTCTGCTTCCTCTATAATTACGCCACTGTAACAAATGTTTAGTTCATTCGATTACTGTTAAAATGAATTTATATTATGTTATGGTTATATGTTATTAACAATATGATAACCATGCACAGTGGAATGCTTTTCATCTTTTCTCCCTCCAGTCACAGGATTGTCTGTACAGTCAATACAAAAAAGACCAGTACAAAAAAGATAGAAAGCTGATAATGTCAGTATTTGTGGTTTACAATCTGACATTTTTTTTTAAAGAAACGAATGCAAAAATGAATGCTAATTGTGCTACCCATTAAAGAACAACCTTTTAGCAGCAGTGATTACAATATGCATTGTTCATAATATTTCCATCAGAAATACACAAATAATAAATAGAGAAAAGCTTAGTGTTTCTTTAATTAGAAACCAACTAGGCTAGACTGGGGAATCCTATATATTATGGTGCTCAAATTACTGATGAGCTTTTTCCTGTTTGAAGTATATTTAGTTTTCTGATTTAAAGTGTATTTGTGTAAATAATAATAGAGCATTCTTGTGATTCTTTGCCCTGACTCCTGAGCCAACAAATCTGACCAAAGAATCTTACTATGTACAGAATGCAAACATTAATATGCATGACATAGATATCTGTGGAATGTATAATATTTTAGTACCTGTAAAATAGTTCTTGCTACAGTGTGCCAATTGCGGTGCAAGTGAGTGTTGGCTTTCCCTATTATGTGTAATAGTTTAATCATGTAGTAGGCCCAAGTAAATATCTGTGATGCTTATCGTGCCAAGGGAGTTGTCTTGTAATATTTCTGCAGTAAGGTACAGTCAGCCACACACCTGCCATTGAAAACAACTGCTGACTGGCTAGATAATAAAATAAGCAACTCAGACTCCTGATACCACTGTGCTGCAGATGATCTGCCCAGGAAATTGTTGGCATATTCCACACTAAGGGTCAGGAAAAATATACACATCGAATGGTTAAATCACAATTGGAGTTATTTAGAAAAAACAGAAAACGCTCTACATTTTCCCATACGCAGTAAATCATAACAACCAATTAGCAAGTAGCATTCTTGATTAAAAGCTAATATCTCATTGGTTGCTATGAGTTACTGCATCAGGGCCAACTTAGTGCTTTTAATGAAAGGGGTGGTTCACCTTTTATTAACTTTAATTAACTTTTAATTATAGAGTTGCCAATTCTAAGCAATTTTTCAGTTGGCCTTCATTATTTATGTTTTTTCATTTTTTAATTATTTGCATTTTTCTTCTAATTTCTTTCCAGCTTTTGCATGGGGGTCACTGGCCCCATCTATAAAACAGATGTTCTGTAGTGCTACAAATTTATTGTTATTGCTACATGTTATTACTCATATTTTTATTCAGACCCTCTTCTAATCATAATTCTGTATCTGATTCAAATCAACATATAGTTGCTAGGGTAACTTGGACCCTAGCAACAAGATTGCTTAAATATAACTTGAACAATCCCTTTAAATTAAGAGGTACATTTTTTTAAATACATTTCTGAAACGTGTTGTTGTTTCTACATGGTGAAACTGAAATGTATGCAAATAACTTTAAACTAAAGTCTGGAATGTGCACTTTAATCATGCCTGAATTGTTTGATTTCAGACTTTACACACTGAGGAGCAGAGGGGTGAATCAAAGAAAATGCGTCTTTGTCCCAAACATTATGGCGGGCACTTTAGATGGAAAAAGTAGGGTTTGTTGATATAAAGTATGAAACACTTGTTATTACAGGTTCAATCCGACAGATTGACTTTAACCCACACTTGGCAGACAAAGAGGTTTTTTTTTGTGGCCTTATAATTCAGAGCCATAAATGCAAGCATGCAGATAGCCTGTTTTGATCTTCGTAGATTTCATCAGATCGCTTGTGGGGAGTGAGCCAGGAACTGGGGACCAACAGTGTCAATGGCAGGGCTAGGGAGTACGGAACTGGAGTGTGTTAGGAATTATGGGTATTGTAGTTTGCTGTTTTGCCTGTAAGACAGGGTGGAGACATTAGGAGGTTAAAGGAGAACTAAACCCTAAAAATAAATATGGCTAAAACTGCCATATTTTATATACTGAACTTATTGCACCAGCCTAAAGTCTCAGCTTGTCAATAGCAGCAATGATCCAGTACTTTAAACTTGTCACAGGGGTTCACCATCTTGGAAAGTGTCTGTGACACTCACATGCTCAGTGGGCTCTGAGCAGCTGTTGAGAAACTAAGCTTAGGGGTCGTCACTAATTATCCAACAGAAAATGAGGTTGGCCTGTAATATAAGCTGATGCTACAGGGCTGATGCTAGTTGCACTGGTTTCTGTGTTGTCATGTAGTAATTATCTGTATTAATTACTAATCAGCCTTATATTGTGACATTTCTATTCTATGTGTACTGTATATTGTAAGTGGGTCCCTGAGCTCAGTATGTGACAGCAGCACAGAGCATGTGCAGTGAATCAGCAGAAAAGAAGATGGGGAGCTACTGGGGCATCTATGGAGACACAGATCTTTACTGCTAAAGGGCTGTGGTTGCCTTGGGCTGATACAGAAGCACAGAATATATTGCACAACATTTCTAGCTCCTTCTTTAGTTAGGCTTTAGTTCTCCTTTAAAGGAGGAAGTGTAGGGGGTGTTCTTTTCCCTCCCTATAGCAAGGGGGGGTATATCGGCAGGGCACAGGCACTCGAGGGCCTATGCCTAGGGCAGCAGCTTTATGGGGGCTGCCCAGGGATGTCTAAATATAAAATATATGTTTTGTATGAAAAAAAAACTCTTCTCCTCCTGCCAGATATATATTTCTATGAAATCTGGTGGTAGGGGGTTTCATGCATACTGCAGGTGATATAAGGAGCATGCACTGTACGTTGTGACATCACTTCCGCCTATGTTAATTGCGCATGTGCTGATGGACGCAAACAGGTGAGCTTCCCTGGGACGACACTGAATCAAAATACAGCCTTGGGTAGCAGAGAAGGGGGTGGTATTAGTGTAGAGTCACAGTGGAAAGGGTCCCCTGGGGGTGATATGTTTGCCAAGGTAAAGGGTTGTTGGTGGTCTATACAGCTTAAGGGGAATTGAATGTTCTGCTTCCAATTAAGTTGCTCTATGCCAACAACTCCACTGTGCCAGTAAATCAAAATTATGGAAAAGTGACACGTTAGTCTCGTCACATTTAGGACAATATGAAATAGGACCATTAGAGGAACTTTTAGAGAAAATTTTTCCATAACCTAGATGGATAAGCTTAAAATGTTGTATCCTCCAACTCTCTGATAAAATTAATTTATTGTAATCATTTATAGATTTCACCAAATCCTAGCAAGACACTTGGCATTGTAAAAACTCAGACCATTTGATGGAAGGTTTTGAGAACGGTTGTGAGTCTTTACCATAAACTCTCCAAAAATTTTTAGATAGAGAGCTAATAGAGATCAAACAGGGGAGTTCCAAAAATTCTGTCAGATCGTCTGCAAGCTTGTGATCAGCTAAAACCAGGTTTTTGTTATTATGTAGCAGAGAAAGACCACATTGACAAGCTGAGTAATAATATCTATCAGAATAATGAAGTTTGTACTCTTCTTTAAGTTTTGACGAAGACATTAAGGTTACTGCAAAACTTTTATTCCAGGTTGTGGTTACACCACAGGTGTAACCACCTGGAGTTCTCCTTCCTTTATAATTTTGATTTACTGGGTGATATGTATGCAGTGTAGGAGTAACAGGGGTTAGGTCTGGGGCTAAAATGATGGAAGAGGTGTGAGTTACAGCAGAAAGCTTGTTATAATTGTTTGCAGCCTCCTGCAGCTATTGGTTAGGTTACAATAAAGTTAATTGTTAAATATTAGATAAATGTAATTGTTTACATTGCCCGACACTGATGTTAATATATGTTGGTTGTTATTTATATAATAAACAAGCTGTTGCATTTTTTAACCAAAGTATAAAATGTTTACTTAATGAAAGGGGGTGGAGCATGATGCTGTTGGGAGGGGCTGTCAGATTGACACTGCCCCTGTAATGTGCAACATACTGGGGGGTGGCATATGACTTGGAGTGTAAACAAATGGAAAAAAACATAAAAACTACATGGAGCAGATAATCTGCTGTCATATGATTTTGAAAGAAGCTAAAAAACCTTCCACAATAGAAGTGAAAGCCTTCTAAAACAAACTTATTGACAGGGCTCATGCTACATAGAGCAATGCCTTTAAACTAAAAATTAAAAACTTTTGCCCTCACTTCATTGCTTGCCTTTTAGGGGTTTAGGGTTTTGTCACGTTTGCCATATGATGGGGTTTCCAGTACATGCATATTTTGTTTGTGTTCATTGCTATCAACGAGATCCTATGATATCAATTGCACAAAACATATACACACATATAGTGCATTGAAAACAGGATAAGCCTGCAACCAGAATGTCAAAGTCCAAGCCTGTTGTTTTTCCGCCATTCATTTTCCTATTTAAATATCTGTTTGACTTGGCAGGAGAGTGCTTTGAATAATACAAGAGAAAGAAACAATATTCCTGCTGGTGGAACTTTACTAGCATAAAGCAATTTCTAATCAAAGCAAATGGATACAGATCTAGAGCAGCAATTATTTCTTATTAGCCTTAATATAAAAAAACATGCAAATAATCACACCTTGTACACAAAGGAGCACAAAATAGCTAGATTTATCTTTGTCTCAGAAGCCATAATGAGACTAGTGATGAAAGTTTTAAAGCAAAACTGTTCCAGCAAAGAGCTTCTTTGTGCCAAATAGAAATAATAACAATGGAATTTAATCTGTTCTTAGCAATCTCCCTGTCTTTTTTCACAGTGCAATGTAAAATTATATCTTGTTTTTGGGGCCTCTGACCCCAAAACACAAAACCCGATCCTCTATGAGAATTACTTTTTATTGCTCTAGTTAGGCCTTTGCCTGTTCACATTCACTCTGCAATAGCAGGAAGTGAATTGGAGCTGCATATACAGGTATGGGATCTGTTATCCAAAAATCTTGGGACCTGGGGTTTTTCCCCTGATAAGGTTGTTCCATTATTTGAATCACCATACCATAAGTCTACCAAAAATTATCAGAACTCTAATGAAGCCCAATAAGAATTAATTTTATCTTAGTTGGGATCAAGTACAATGTTCTGTTTTATTATTACAGAATGAAAGGGAAATATAAAAATCGGAATTATTCGATTACAGTTAACGCTATGGGAGATGGCCTTTCCATATTTCGGAGCTTTCTGGATAATAAGTTTCCTGATAATGGATTCCAAACCTGTACTCTCATTTCCTAATCTATGAATGCACCATGCACCCACTGCCATACAGTTAAATAGATATCAACAGAAAATCCCTCAGGTGACATCAGGCAGGCTCTATATTACCTTTGATAATTATGCCGCAATGTACAATGTATAAAAATATAATTCAGACTTTGGACATGTCACCTTCAATTCAAAATGGCATCAGTCTGTCGAAACCTGATCTACCTGCTCTTGTGGTATGATTACAATTGGTTAAACTCCCCAACCAAATCTGCCAACATCTACTCAACATCAATCAAGATAAAATAAAGTAAGATTTAAATAGTTGCATAGCAATTGACCTTAGTATGCAACTATGTAATCTCACTTTAAATTGCTGTCTACAATCTTTGAAATTAGTGATGGACGAATCTGTCCCATTTAGATTTGCCAAAAGAATTTGCGAAAATGGCGAACAAATTTGCGTAACAAATTAAAGTCAATGGGCATCAAAATAATTTTGACCCACGACAATTTTGCCATGAGCGGGCGTCCTTAGGACGGGCCTATTTGGCCTTGCCACAAATCCAGGCCTGCTCCCATTAGTGACAAAAATACAGAATTCCAAGTTCCACCCAATATTCCATATGCATAACAGTCTCATATGAATCTGTGAGGAAAATGTCTAGCAGGAAGAGAAGTTCCAACACACTGACCCAGAACTCAGGGTAATACGATTTAATGCTTTTAAAACTCAGTACTCAGTGCTAAGACTCAGGAGGATTCAGAGTAAAGAAAATCCAGGGCTAAAGAGACTACAGGCTAAAGGTGGCCATAGACACACAGATCCTATCGTACGAATCGAGAATTCGTACGATTTTCAGATCGTGTGTGGCGTGTGCCGACATCTTTCGTCCGGCGGAGATCGGCCATTACGGCCGAACAATCAGATTGCCCCCGATATAGCTATGCTCGTTAATGGCATATCGGAAAGATCCGGTCGTTTGGCGATGTTGCCAAACGACCGGATCTTCGCGTCTATGGCCACCTTTAGAACTATGAGGAATCTGGACTATAAGGGCTCAGGTCAAGGTTAAAGGGCTCAGGGCTAGGATGATTCAGGACTAAGAGGAATCAGGGCAAAGATGACTCAGGGCTAAGATGAAACAGGGCTAAAAGCACTTAAGACTCAGCATTTAGATGATTCACAATGCAGAGGAATCAAGTCTATGAGGACAAACCACCTTATATAGGATACCCTTCAGACATTGGTCACCTTGTACAGGTATGGGGGTACCATTTAATAATACATATGAATGACCAAATGACATAAATATAACTTCAGTCTGTTGATAGATTGTATCCAATGTGGAGTTAATTCAGGGGCCCGAAGGCTCAGCCAGGAGTAGCGGACCAAGGAGGAAGAACCAGTTCACCATTTCAAGGTACAAATAGGGATAAGGCAGAAGAATAGTCGATATCAGACAAATGGGTCGGTACAGGCATCAGAATAAAGAATACTAGAATACTAGGAAGCGCATCCAGGAACACACAAAGGTAGAACCTATAACAGGACAAAGTCTAGAGTGTTCTGGCATCTTAAATAGCCCTCCTTTGGCACCAAAAGTGGACATGATGACGTCATGACGCTTCATTCTTGCGCAGATGTTTTTGCACTGGCGTCCAATAAGGTGCTGGCGCTGATGTCACAGAGCTGCGCCCAGGAAAAACTACGAGGACGCCGCCATCTTGCGGAAGGTGAGTTGTCTTCCTTTCAAGTTGTAACTGATCCAATTTGGTGCAAAAGATAACACCTTCCACAAGCCAAGTGGTGCCATTATTTTTCAGTTGTACCAGGATTTATTTAGACAAATTGCTCATTAAGGGTCTCACACAGACAAATAATTATACAAAAAATGTAAGAAATACATATAGAATCAACTTGTTGCATGACCTGCTCAACTGCAAAAGCTCCCAAATAATTTAAAGTCATTTGCTGAATTACTTTATTATTTAAAGCTTTATTTGTCAAAGAAAAACACGTAAAACTGGTTCAAGATAAAGTTTACTCAGAATCTTTCTAAGCACTTTACCCCCGCTCACAGCAATACATGTCAGCTATTAACCAGCTTCTGCAGGAATTTATGAGTTCCCTTGCTTCTGTTCAACGTTGAGCATACCCTACTGAATATGTCTGGCTTCTTACTGCAGGACCATATATTATAAAATTTCATTTACGGGTAACAGATGGAGGTTCATTTGATCATACCAGTCTTTGGTGAAATATACTAATTAACTGTGAATGAATTTTAATGGCACCCGTGAGATAGGTTTAAGAAATGTAGTTTTTTATACAGAGAAAGGGGAACCTTTCAGCAATCTAGTTTCTGAGTTGAAAGCACAGTACTTTAAGCCAGGAAAAAAATAATTCCTACATGTATTTTTCAAAACAGCTGTGCACCCCAGTGCTTTATATATGATAACATATGTGCCAATGTGTATGGTACCCAGACTGAATGAAAATAAGGGCTTAGCTCATAAGTCTCTGGAGGCTGCAAGAGCCAATACCAACCCATTTTAGGCACAGTGGGAATATTAAATGTCCACTCAAACATCAACATGCTTTTTATCTACGTGTGCTGCAAGATATCACTGAAGAATTGCACAGAAAAAGTCTTCCCTAGATACCCATGGAACATATTAACATATTCTGGACTTATGGTATATCATCCTGAGAGACTAAGAGAGTGATCCCCAACCAGTGGCTTGTGAGCAACATGTTGCTCATCAATCCCTTGCTTGTTGCTCCTAGTGGCCTCAAAGCAGGTGTTTATTTTACAATTACTGGCTTAGAGGCAAGTTTTGGTTACATACAACCAGATGCACTGCTAAACAGAACCTCATTTAGTCTGTCTGTCCACATAGGGACTACCAAATAGTCAATCACAGCCCTTTTTTGGCACCCCAAGAACTTTTTTCAAGCTTGTGTTGTCCTCAACTCTATTTACAATTGAATGTGGCTCACGGGTACAAAAAGGGTGAGACCTCTGACCTAAAGTGTGTGTAACAACTCACCCTGGTGGATTAGTGGGCCGGAAGGGACACATGCTATGCCTCTGGCGGGACGCCCGCCCGATGCTCCTCTTCCTTCTTAGTTGCCGGTCTCCTATGGCGTTCACGGTGCGAACTTCCGGGTTTTATCTGTCGTGAGCATCATGACATCATCACATTTGGCGCAAATATTTAAGGGGCTTTGGGCTGGAAATCGTTGCTGTTGTTAGGTCTAACTTGCTTAGTATCTGGGTGAGATTTCCGTCTGTTTGATTCCAGATTTGATCCTTGCCTGCCTGACTATTCTCAACTCTGCCAATCTTGACCCATGCCTGCCTGACTATTCTGAACTCTACTGATATTGACCCTTGCCTGCCTGACTATTCTGAACTCTACTGATATTGACCCTTGCCTGCCTGATTATTCTGAACTCTACTGATATTGACCCTTGCCTGCCTGACTATTCTGAACTCTACTGATATTGACCCTTGCCTGCCTGACTATTTTGAACTCTACTGATATTTACCCCTGCCGGAACTCTACTGATATTGACCCTTGCCTGCCTGATTATTCTGAACTCTACTGATATTGACCCTTGCCTGCCTGACTATTTTGAACTCTACTGATATTTACCCCTGCCTGACTATTCTTTGAACGCTGCCTGTATCACCCCTGGCCTGATTGACCTTGCTTGAACTCCTCCTGTACCTACCAATACCTGTCTGACCCTGTTTGAACTCCAACCTGTACCGACCCCCGTCTGCCTGACTACACTTTTCGTCTATTCCCTAAACTGTGCCTTCCGTCCAAAACCTTTGCCCCTCTTAAGTTAAGACCTGGCAGTATCTGAGTAGCTGAGGGCTCCTCCAGGGGCCAAAGGCAACTGCTACAGATGGAAGATTGAGCTGTGACCAAGGAGCTTAGCACTTGTTCTGAATTAAGGGAGCCGTACGTGACAGTGTGTTTCAGTGCCATTGGAGTTTGTTCCTCCAGACGAAGTGCCTGTGGTAGAATGACATAAAATGGCATTATCCCTATAAAACAATCCATCTGGTTATTATAAGTGTTTTTTAGGTGTCTAAACATGTCCAGATTTAATCAGATAGCTTGACCAATTCTGACTATATTGTCAAACCATCTAGGCATTTCTACAACTAAAATTCTATTGAGATGGTAGCTATGCCAATTTTATCTCTTAATGCCCTTTCTCCTACCATCTACTGCCTTCATTCAGATCGTCTCATCTGGGACAACGGCCCATGTTGCATTGAAATATAAACATTTTTTAATTTGCTCTGATGTTGACTTTCTGTATGAAAAAATGAGTTTCTGCTTTAGGATTAGTAAAATAGTCAGAGCCCGACAGTCAACTCTATACTAGGCTCTAAGGTTGTTGCCAAAACAGTTATCCCAGAAAGGTATCTGCAAGAAGGTGGGGGGGTTAGATGTACTGATCCCTTGCTGGACGTTACTGTGATACTTGGAAGCTTGTGTTGTGGTGCCCACCTGCCACGAATGCCCACTGCCATACCCAGAAGCCAATAAAACATAAAGCTTAAATAGTTGCATGAGTTGGGGTGATTTAGTTGCCCATTTAATATCTAGTATAGGTAAATCTAAAAACAACTGGACTTGTTGAGTAATCAATGAAGACGTTTCACTACTCATCTGAGCAGTTTCTTTAGTTCAACTGACTGGTGTGGGAAGTTCTCTGCATATAAACTATTCCACTTATCCAATCACAATGGCACATTGTAAAGGTCCCCGCAGACGCAAAGATTTCTCTTGCTGAACCACCGATTTTAGCGAAGTCCAACCAATCCTTCGAAATTATCGTGCGGTTAGTGGGATTCGAACGATTTTTCAGCCGACATCTGTCAGAAAATTGATCGAGGTTAAAAAATCTTTGTCGGTCCCAGTGCAATCTATCTATGTTTGCAGGGCCAAGCAGGCAGCTACCCTTTGCTTTCCTGGCAAATTGGTCTTTTTAGGAGATGGACAATTTGTGCGATCGTAAGATCTTTCCAAGGTAATAGTGGTCTCACGATGAAGATCGGATCTTTTAAAAATCTCAACATCTATGGCCAGCTTAACTTTTCAAAGAGGTGACATCTGAAGAAAGTCACAGAGGTTTTGGTTCTGTGTATTTACTGTGATACAGTAATTTTGTCTCTGATAGGCCCACCTGTCATGGTTTCTTAGTTCTTTTACCACCTCTTCTGATTCTTTTCTGCTGTCTACCCCTAAAAAAAGAGAATCAACACCTCTGTGAATTTCTTCAGATGTCACATCTTTGAAGAGTTACAATGTGCCATTGTGATTGGATTAGTGGAAGAGTTTATATGTCGAGAACTTCCCACACCAGTCAGTTGAACTGAAGAAGCTGCTCGGATGAGTAGTGAAACGTCTTCACTGATTACTCAGTGAGTCCAGTTGTTTTTAGATTTACCTATACTAGATATACCATGACCTAGATGAATGAAAATCTTTATAGTCATATTGCCCATTTAATGTCAGTCTTAAAAGGCTGAACATATTTTACTACTATTTGATATACATATATTTTAAAGTGAAAACATAGCTCCTATTTTACATAAGTTAAATTAGTTGGGGTTATATATAAAAGGTGCAGAAACACTATTTGAACTGCAAAAAATTTCTATAAATATATTTGGTTACACAAGCATATCTGATTCCACCGATTGAAAAGAAATCACAATACTCTGACGCACCATTTCCCAGCATCCCTTAGGCTCACAGGGTAATAAAAACCCCTCACTCACCTTGTTCCATTCATTAAGAATTCTTTTGCTTCATTATACATTTATAAAAGGACAGCCAAGTATGGGAGTTTTACTTTGAAAGCAGCTAGTAAGTTGCAGGTGAAACTTAGTCCCTTTGTAAAATGTATAATGAAGCAATAGAATTCTTAATGAATCAGATGAAAATTAAGCGTAGGACTGGCCAGATATGGGATGACTTTGACGTAGTTGGCCAGCTTAAATATATTGCAATATATGGACAAACAATCCCTGTTTTGTTTAAAGCAGTGATCCCCAACCAGTAGCTTGTGAGCAACAGGTTGCTCTCCAACCCCTTGTATGTTGCTCTCAGTGGCCTCAAAGCAGGAGCTCATTTTTGAAGGCAAGTTTTGGTTGTATAAAAACCAGTTGCACTGCCAAACAGAGTCTCAATGTAGGTTGACAATCCACATAGGGGCTACTAAATGGCCAATGACAGCCCTTATTTGGCAGCCCTAGAACATTTTCATGCTACTGTTGCTCCCCAACTCCTTTTACTTCTGAGTGTTGCTCAGATACCTGGTTTAAAGGGTAAGGCATTTTTCAGTAGCAGTATGCACAAAATGTCTCTGTCTTAAATATATTGATAATGGGTTGAGTGCAGAGGACTCTTGTATTTGTCTATATGTATTTTGTGGTCACAGCCTCATTGCACCCCTGCCTAATGGTTTTAAAAATTAGTGGTGAGCACAACTTTCCCTTGTTTGTTATAGAAATCCCATCATCTGCACACATGGGACAATCTACATAGACCAATTCAGGTCACTAATTCAACAATAGGATCTGCCTAGGTAGAGCTCAGGGTGCTGTCCTAATACAAGGGTTACATATTTGAAACCATTTATTTTAAGTCTTTAAGTTTTCCTGAATAATGTGCCTGATTGACAGTGGATATGGGCAGACACCAAATATATTTTCCATTTGGTTCTGGCTCCAGTGTAGATCCTTTTTATATAGGAAAGAGAAGGTGAGACATTGCATGTTCCATTCAGTCATTCATTGCAAGAGGCATAACAACTACATCAAAATAGGACAATGCATGGCATAACTGCTACTTTTAGCATTCTTTTATGAAATTCTAACTATTTCCAGTTCATCATAGTTTATTATACAGCACATTGTAGTGCAGTGATTAAAGTCTCTATGATCTTGGATTTAGTACTTTGAACACTGCCAACCATATTTAAAAGGAACTGTTAAGTAGCAGTAAAATGTATTTCCCAGGTATATAAAACTTTGAGAATCACTGACTCAACCCAACTTTTGCAAACAAACAGCATAACAGCCTCAAAATGATGTTACACAAGGAACACCAACTAGCAGATGCTCATTACTGGCATAGAGCATTATAGTATTTTCACAGTTCTGCTGTGCTGGCTGTTACACAGAAAAATGATCAACTAATGTTAAAATGATTACATGTTTTGGACTCTTTAACCCTCTACATGTTTCTTAAAGAGGTTGTCCACCTTCCAAACACTTTTTTTCAGTTCAGTTGTTTTAAGATTGTTCACCGTTATTTACCGTTTTCCCAAAATTGAAGTTTAAAGGTTAATGTTTCTGTCTCTAGTGTTTCAGTCTGGCAACTCTTTGAGCCAGAAGCAGACTCTGAACTGTTACTATTTGCTACATGTAATTGATACATTTAGTTGATACATTTAGTTGATACATCACTCAGTAGTATCTGTGGAATATTAGCAACTATTGTATCAATTCTAACAGAGTCTTTAATGAAACTCAGGGATTCTACTCAGCAGGGACAATGATAACAAATGTATCAACTAAATATATCAATTTCGAACAGTGAAAGAGTTGGTGACCCCCCAGAGCTGCTTTAGAAGGTGAAAAATTTTACTTTACACTTCATTACTGAACTAAAAAAAATGTTTGAAAATGAACAACCCATTTATCAGTACATAATGTAGTTTTTAAATTCAGTTGTGGTCACACTCTTGGTTTAGTTTTCCATGTTTATCTACTTTTAGCTGCCCCCAACCTTGATGTTCCAAATGCAAATCCATGATCATATTAGCCTCTTAGTGATTCCCAATCATGACATGCTTCTAAAAATACTAACACCATAGAAGTTAGGGTAAATGTTGAAAATAGACAGTCTTATTTATCAAAATTTTTCTGACTTTTGAAATAAAAAAAAGTCAAACTATAATCCACGATTGGACCTAATTTATCATAATCACATAATTTTTCAGAGGTTATTCACGAATCACTCAATTTTTTCTGGATTTCCCCCCCGAATTTTTCAGATTTTTGTCCGAAAAATCCAAATTAGTTGGATTTTTGGGCAAATTCCAGTGCAGACTACAGAAACTTCCAAATAGGATCTGGACATATCTCATTGACTTATATACAACCTTGGTAGGTCTGAGATGCCGGATTTTTGGTATAATAAATATAACTCCTAAAAATTTTAGGTTTTTTTCCAGTAAGAATTCAAATTTTATAGTAAAAAGAACGCAAATTTTTTAGTTTTTGGCATTCCAAACTTCTTTCTCTCGCCTCTTGAGCATTTCTTCATTTTCTTAACTCTGTTTCTGTGATGGCCTAGGACTGAATTTTTATAAATAAGATTACAGGTAAAGGATCCCTTATCTGGAAACCTGTTTTCTGAAAAACTCAGAGTCCATTTTAAGCAAATAATTGAAATTGTATTAAATTATTTTCTTTTTCTTGATGTACTTGATGCTAACTCAGCTACATTAATCCATATTGTGTCATAAAACAATCCTTTTGGGGTTGTCTTTAATTGATTTTTTTTTTACTTAAGGTCTGGTGATCAAAATTAAAAAAGAGCCCTTATCTGAAAACATTTAGGTCCCAAGCATTGTGGATAATAGATTATATACTCTAAACAATTTAAGTCAACTGTCATCACATTGGCTTGTTAAGAGGGACAGCATCAGTAACTTAGAGTAGTGCTATAAGTAAATCCACCCATGCTGGCATATAGGCATTTCTAATGCTGTATTGACATTTGGAACATAATAAACATGTTTGTATAAATGGAGAATAGTGGGTGAGGCCAAAAAGGACCAGGCCTAGGATGGCAAAATTTTAGGGCTGGTAAATTTTTAGGGGTGACATGCCACCTAGCCGCATTCTAAGTAGCACTGGGGATACACATCTCCCCAGTGCTCCAGCTAGTGCACTCAGGAGTCTGCACACAAAGACAGGCGGGTGCTAGGACCATGTGGTCTCAGGGGGCCATTTGAAGAAATCGGGCCCTGGACTAAAGTACAAAGCAAGCAGAAACTGCCAGTGTAATGCAGTGTGTAATGCTACCTACTGTACAGTGCCCTACAGTAAAAGGATATTTGTCTTTGAGAAGAATACATGTGTTCTTACAGTATATATTGTTCCCTTAATAAGAAGTGAAGTATAATGGTTATTCATTCTTTCTATTCTCTGCATATTGCAGTTGCATAAACTGTAAGTTGGGGCTTTTATATAGTTTCAGTGCCCTTTAAAAACGTTTAACTTATTTCTAAAATAAATAGGGGGAGTTTTATCAAAGGGCATTATATTCCTAAGTGTTTCTTGGCATTTTTCCCAGGAGTTTCAGTCTCATAACAAATATTATGGAAACATTTTTTTTAACACTCAGGAGCATTTCTGCAACTTTCTGCCAAAGTTTTGGGACTTTTCTCCAGAATCGTTTCATGAAATCAATTCCTCATTTCCCACATTGACTATTTCCTAAAGTCTGCCAGGTTAAAGCAGATGAATTCAGTTGTTGCCTATGGCACATTTGTCAAGTTTGATCTAAAGATCCTGCAGGTCGTTCTATCTTTGACCGAACTGGCTGGAATGAATTGATCTGTCGCAATTTTTTATTAATCAGGTCGTAAGGTTTTCCATTTGCAGCATTATGAAATGGAAAGAACATAAGTGAATAAAAAGAACAGTCAGAGGTGTAAAATAAATTATTAGGATCATGGCACACCGAGCACTGATCACAGTACTTGTTTCATGAAGAACCACGGCAATTAAAACAAAATGTCCATTTTTATATCTCAACTCTTATCTCCCTTTCTCTGTGAAGAGCTGCTAGAATAATAATTTTACTGATCAAGCCATTCATGTCCTTCTTGGTTTCATTTGAAAGGTAAAATCAAAGCATATGACAGATGTGGGCACTGCCAGGTTAGTAAGCCTCAGTGAGTGATTTTGAGTGATGCCCATCTGATAACTCTCGCCTCTGTCATAGACAGCACATTTCCCTTTCAAATAAATGGGAAGCAGCTGCTGATGAAAATACCGGTTTGATTGCCACAGTTCTCCCTGAGGACTGCGGTGTTCAAAATGCCCATGTGTCAAGGGCCTCAGCATGCAGAGCCAAAAAAACACTTATGATACACACCTGTATGAAAATCAGATCTTTTCTTTAACAGAAATCCCCATAGCGCTATTTCAAATTATATTAACAAAAAGAGAAAATTATTCAGATACATTTTGAGTACCAATTTTCCCTTTATTGGGATTTTGTTTGATGTATAAATCCCATATACAGTATAAGATTCATGGGGTTTATTTGTTTTTTTTTGTTTTTTTTTGACTGAATGTCTTTATCTGGCATACGCTTACATGTTCATGTCAGTAAGAAAAAAATATCAGGCTTTAAAAAATGACACTCAAATTAAGGGGCAGATGTATTAAGGGTCGAATATTGAGGGTTAATTAACCCTCGATATTCGACTGGCGAATTAAAATCCTTCGACTTCGAATATCGAAGTCGAAGGATTTTGCGCAATTTGTTCGATCGAAGGAATAATCGTTGATCGAACGATTAAATCCTTCGAATCGAACGATTCAAAGGATTTTAATCCATCGATCGAAGGATTATCCTTCGATCAGAAAAAACTTGGAAAGCCTATGGGGACCTTCCCCATGGGCTAACATGGACTTCGGTAGCTTTTAGGTGGCGAACTAGGGGGTCGAAGTTTTTCTTAAAGAGACAGTACTTCGACTATCGAATGGTCGAATAGTCGAACGATTTTTAGTTTGAATCGTTCGATTCGAAGTCGTAGTCGAAGGTCGAAGTAGCCCATTCGATGGTCGAAGTAGCCAAATAAAAACACTTCAAAATTCGAAGTTTTTTTTCCTCTATTCCTTCACTCGAACTTAGTGAGTGTATAGACCTTACTGGGAGTTACCCCCTTGGCAACTGTGCCCAGTGTTAAATAGGGCCCCTGCAATACTAATGTTTGAGTCAATATACTCTTTTTCAGGTTGTTCACCTTTAAATTAACTTTTAGGGATCATTTTTATCAAAATCCAAATTTTTCTCATGGTTTAAATAAAAAGGTCAGCCCAAACTGGAATCCAAGATTTACTCTTATTTATCATTAAAAACCATGACTTTTTCAGATTGTAGTGCAAAAAAAACGAATTTCGGATTTGACGCAGAAAAGTCCATAATTTTGGTGAAATCAGCAGAAAAGCCCGAAATGTTCAGATTATCATACAAAACCAAGCTCAGGCCATAATATCTTAAAGTTGCAAATAGGACCTCTGTGTGAGGTCTCACCTCCCTGGTGGTCCAGTGAGTCAAGGGGGTCGGCAGGCCGCGCCGCTCCTCTTCAGCCGCCATTGTGGCTACTTAGGGCGCGCGCGCCCGCGTCTTGTTGTTGATATTGACGCGGGCGTGCTGGCATGATGATGCCAGTGCGCAAAGGTGCACAATGCCGCAAAATTCAAAGGGGTGTTTAAAGGGATCCCATTCATTACTCATTGCCCATGATAGGATTTGTTCCTGGTACTTAGCAGTTGCTATTCTGATCTTGTAAACCTGTTTTTGACTACCTGTTGTGAACCCTGACTGTTGTTGACGATTCTACTTTCTGTATCCTGATCCCTTGCCTGATATCCGATGCCGATTCTGCCTTATCCCTCTGATTGACTTCCTGGTTTGACCCTTGCCTGCCTGAATACGTTTGTTTTCTGCCTGCCCCCACCCGGCCTGTTCTGATTACGAATTGTCTCACGCTTTGTACTGTGACCTTCAGCCCAAAGACTCTTGCGTTACAGTTGTGCCCCTCTGCTTGTCTAGAACCCCTTTGCCTTGCAACTCTCATTTTAAGACCTGGCGGCATCTGAGTAGCTGAGGGCTCCTCCCGAAGCCAAAGGCGGCTGCTACAGGTGGAAGCACGAGCCGAGACCAGGGTGCTTGGCATCCGTTCTAGATTTAGGGTGCCAGCCGTTACACTCTGCCATTGACTTCTACAGGACCTCGACAGGTTGAAGATGAAGTATTTTTGGACTCAAACTTTTTGCATTCTCCGGGTATAATAAATCTCAAAAAATGTTCATTTATTTTTCTAGACGTTTTGATTTTATAGTAAAAAAAAAAAACTAGAATACCGTATATACTCGAGTATAAGCCGAGTTTTTCAGCCCCCAAAATATGCTGAAAAACTCTACCTCGGCTTATACTCGGGTCAAGCGCAAAAACGGTCGCCGGCGCCTAAGAATATTCGCCGGTGCCTTAGAATAGTAGCCGGCGCCTCAGAATATTCGCCGGTGCCTTAGAATAGTAGCCGGCGCCTAAGAATATTCGCCGGCGCCTTAGAATAGTAGCCGGCGCCTAAGAATATTCGCCGGCGCCTTACAATAGTAGCCGGCGCCTAAGAATAGTCATCCAAAAACGAGATTGAAACTTACCAGAAGCTGCTGCATTTCTCACCCTCGGCTTATACTCGAGTCAATAAGCTTTCCCAGTTTTTGGAGGTAAAATTAGGTACCTCGGCTTATACTCGGGACGGCTTATACTCGAGTATATATGGTACTTTGAGTTTTTAGCATTCAGACTTTAATCTATAACCCCCAAACTATGGTGTAGAAAGTGATATTCTAAGACAACTTGCAGTAGTTTTTTTTTTTTTTTACTTTTTGTGGTTTTTGAGTTATTTAGCTTTTTTTTTTTTTTTTAAAAAAAACCATTAACCAAAAAAGGTTATTGTCTCATCAGTAATACGTGGTTTCTGGGTGCACATACACCAGACCTACAGCTCAAGGTGGAGGTATCCAACCAAAAGAGAAAACGGCAGGAACTCACAGATCCCACAAACAGCTTGTAAAATAACTGAGAACTTTATTTAGGCCACAAAGTAGATCAATACATAGGGGCCGATTCACTAAACTCGAGTGAAGGATTCGAATGAAAAAAATTCGAATTTCGAAGTATTTTTTGGGTACTTCGACCATCGAATTGGTTAAATTCGTTCGAATTCGAACGAAATCGAACGAAAAATCGTTCGACTGTTCGACCATTCGATAGTCGAAGTACTTTCCCTTTAAAAAAAACTTCGACCCCCTACTTCGGCAGATAAAACCTACCGAAGTCAATGTTAGCCTATGGGGAAGGTCCCCATAGGCTTGCTAAACTTTTTTTGATCGAAGGATTTTCCTTCGATCGTTGGATTAAAATCCTTCGAATCGTTCGATTCGAAGGATTTAATCGTTCGATCGAACGAAAAATCCTTCGATCGATCGAACGAACGTTTAGCGCTAAATCCTTCGACTTCGATATTCGAAGTCGAAGGATTTCAATTCGAGGGTCGAATTTCGAAGTATTTTTAACTTCGAAATTCGACCCTTAGTGAATCTGCCCCATAGCCTGTGTTTTTTATGTTGAATTATTGAATCATAGGGTGACTGGAGTACTTCATTCTCTTTGCCTTCCCTCACCTGCGTCACAGTCCTTATTACAACAAATATGTGTGTGCAGATGACAGCTCAGCTGGGAAGCATGTGGCCCAGAATGCAGCTCTGCTATTTAGTACCATCGAGTTTTTCTTGTGCAAAAATGTGGCCATTGGGAAATCTCAAAGCAAATTCCTTCCCTGGTACTGTCAGTGGGGTTGGAAATTGAGCAATTTCTGTTGCAGCAATACTCTGTGTGACACAAATGACTTGAAGTGAGATTCATTAGGTGCAAGTCAGTTGCCTGCGTAGGCCCAGCATGAGAAGAGAAGCCATGGAAGTAACACCTTCTCAAGGCAAGTGTTCATTAAAGGCCTGCCTTGTGCCCAAATACCCTGTACCTTATTCAGAAAAAAGAGGCAACCAGGTAATTGACACAAGGTGTTAGTGTACAGGAGCATGTTTAGTCACAAGTGCCATTGTTAAGAACTTTTAAATGCACACAATTTTTAGCTATTACATTTAGGGTTGCCATCTTATAAAAAAATACCGGCCTTCCTATATATTTATCTTTTTTCTCTATTAATAACATTGGGATCAGCGATAGATTTTACTGGCCAGGCCAGTAAAATACTGGCCAGGTGGCAAACCTAATTACATTACGAACGATCCCAGTTGTGAATCAGGATTAGGTTGTAAATAAAGATTTTTGTATCTAAAACACCCCAAATCACCAGAATTTCAGGGGAATGTTCTGCATATGGCAGACACCATTGAGAAAAGTTTATTTTAGTGTTCCTGATCAGCGTTACAGCAAAGCCTTTCCAATTCTTTTTCTGTAGGGTGTGGTACCAAGCAATTTCTGGGAATTTTGACTGCCACTGTTCTTCATTAGAGTATCAGGCCGCCAAAAACAGACCATGCACCTTAGACTAAATGTCAAGGAAGTCCAGGGGCATATTGCTGCCCTGTTAAAGGGAATGTCAACCCAAAAATCAAATTTTTGCCCAATAAAAGAAAACATAATTCTTAGCAACTTTGCAATATAAATTCATTAACATTTTTCCATAATATTTGTATAAGTACTGCTATTGAAAACAGTGTATGTCCCATTCTAGTCTCTGCCCCGACTGAAACAATGTAAGACAAGGCAGCCAATTAATTGACCTGGCTTTGCTGGGGATCTAAGACTTTTGCGACATTGTTTAAAAAGTAACAACCACGAGTTAAGTAAATTCTGCTTTTAATATTTGATTTTACAAATAACTATAAAAGCACTGAAAATGTTTAATAAATGTATAGTGGAAAATTGCTTAGAATTAGGTTTTATGAGGAAAAATTTTATTTTGGGGTCAACTTACCTTTAAGAAGCAACATAAAGTTACCTGTGGGCTCTGCTGTGTGCAAAGTGCAATGTTGTGTACAAGTCACCATGTTTTAGACCCACAATGCAGCATTCCATAATTCCAACACCACTGGGTTTGCGAGGATTTAATGCAACTAATTCATTGAAATAAGCACACTTGCATGTGCACTTTGAATTAAATCAGACACAATGGCTCTGAATATGTTCTTCTGATGGGGTCACTTCCTGCACTCTGCATCAAAATGACATCTACACGTGATAGTTTAGGTGCAAATGTACTGTGGCAAGTGACAGAGACACCTTTAAAGGAGAACTGAAGCTTAACTAAAGAAGTAGACTAGAAATGTTGTTCATTATGATTTGGGCTTCTCTACCAGCCCAAGGCAACCACAGCCCTTTAGCAGGGAAGATCTGTGTCTCTAAAGATGCCCCAATAGCTCCCCATCTTATTTTCTCCTGATTCACTGCACATGTTCTGTGCTGCTGTCACTTACTGAGCTTAGGGCCCACTCACAATATACAGTACACATAGATTATAAATGTCACAATATAAGGCTGATTAGTAATTAATACAGATAATTACTACATGGCAGCACATAAACCAGTACAATTAGCATCTGAATTTAATAGTCAGCCCTGTAGCAGCAGCTTATATTACAAATCAACCTCATTTTCTGTTTGATTATTTTCCACAACCCCTAAGCTTAGCTTCTCAACAGCTACTCAGAGCCCACTGAACATGTGAGTGCTGCAAACACTTTCCAAGATGGTGACCCCCTGTGACAAGTTTGAAGTCTTGGATCATTGCTGCTATTGAGAAGCTGAAACTTTAGGCTGCTGCAATAAGTTCAGTATATACAATATGGCATTTTAGCCATATTACTTTTTAGGGTTTAGTTCTTCTTTAAGAGCAGGTAAAGGATCAACCTGCCAGCACGCGATTTCTACAAATACCTCCAGATAAAGCACCTATTGGGAACCACCAGAACGCCAGGCAGCGCCACACGCACGCCATTCGAACCATTACTCACTCACAACCCACGTAGCCCCAAAGGCATAGCACGAATCTACAAACTGCTCACAGAAGACGACATGGAAGCCAAACCGAAGCATTTCGAGAAATGGGAGCAGGATCTCCAAATCACAATACCCACGCCACACTGGATTAAAAATGCTTAACACAGCGTACAAACTTTCAAAATGCACAAATCATATTGAAAATTCAAGGAAACTATTCTACAGATGGTACAAAACTCCAACCACTCTCAATCAATACTATCCGAATGTCCCTAAAACTTGCTGGAGAGACTGCAAGAGAGACGACAATCTACTACATCTATGGTGGCAGTGCCCAAGAATCAAAGATCTGTGGCTATCCACGGAGCAAATCCTGGAATAAGCAACGCATTTGCGAATTAAGCTAACTCCACCGCTGGCGCTGCTAAATTATAAACTCAATGAGTTTCCGAAACAATTACAGCACCTGATCTTTCACATACTGACGGCGAACAGACTCCTGATACCCAGATACTGGAAAACGACAGAAGTACCAAGCAAAAGGGAACTAATGATACTAATAGACTCAAACCTTACACATGAACAAATGGCACTCGGGTCCAGCAGGCTTTTACAATTTAGCTCAATCTCTCTGCAAATGTGGAAGAAGTGGAAAGATGCATATTTCTTCCAAGACCAGACATGAGACTACTCCTCCCGATTAAACTAAACTATATATTGATGGACATAGGCCTATACCCTGAAAAGAAAGAAGGCAGATTTGACGCCCAACTGACCTCATCTCTTTAAGATGGCCCAATTCTGACTCTACTTGCCCCGCTCCTTTTCCCTCCCCAACCTTCCTCCTTGTTTTTCTTTTCCCCTTCTTCTTCTCTCAATTATCTTCTACTCTTTGTTCTTCTTTCTTAACAGCCTCTGATTGGACGTTAGTTCAGTAACAAGCCAATCCTAATAACTGTTTCCTCCTTTATACCAATGCTTGACTGATGTCTACTGTGAGGTTGTTCTGAAAATGTTAAAATAATAAAAACTTTGAATTTAAAAAAAAAAAGAGCAGGTAAAGGATCTGAACATGATTTTAATAAAAAAAAGTCAAAGAACACATCATTATAACCCATTTACTGTATTTTTCCTTTTTTTAATGTTAGACCAGTGCAACTAGCATCTGAATTTAATAATCAGCCTTGTAGCATCAGTTTATATTACAGGCCAAACTCATTTCCTGTTTGATTATTTGCCACAACCCCTAAGCTTAGCTTCTCAACAACTGCTCAGTGTCACAGACATTTTCCAAGATGGTGACCCCCTGTGACAAGTTTGAAGTCCTGGAACATTGCTGCTATTGACAAGCTGAAACTTTAGGCTGCTGCAATAAATTCAGTATATACAATATGGCATTTTTACCCATGTACATTTTTAGGGTTTAGTTCTCCTTTAAAGGATTTCTGCACCTACAGGCACCGATGCACACGATATTTGAAACAAATGGTGGTCAGCACAACTGGAGAAATGGCTTTAGAGCAACAAAGAAATATTTTGTGCAAAGATTGCATTCATTTTGTGTGTCTGCAACTGTACTTGCAGATTATAAATGACCCTCATAGTTGTGTGACATGACATATGTCATTCAAAAATGCCTGATAAGTTATATGAATGCCATTTGAACATTTTTTAATGGAATATAGTCTTGCCCCTAGCCATACAGTACATGCAGTTGCTCTTTTCACTGAGGCAACCTTGAAATTACGTTTGGAACTCAGTGGCTCATTTATCAACACAGGGCAAATTTGCAGATGGGCAGTTACCTATAGCATCCAATCGGTGATTAGCTTTTTAAAGCCAACTGCAAGTAGAACAATGAATGCAGCAATTTGATTGGTTGCCATGGGTAACTGCAAATTTGCCCAGTGTTGATAAATGACCCCCAAGTGAGAACACAGACATATTCCTTAGGCAGGAGTGGAGGCAAGTAAATAAAATTCTCTTCTCACTCTATGCAAACAGAGTCACTCCCACCATATCTGTGTTAAGGTTTAAAAATGTAAGCTACATCAGTATATGACTGACAGCAATTACCAGTTTGATGTTCCAACAGAAGCAGCAGAGGCATCATTTCAAAGCTATAAGAATCTTTTCCACATGACCCTGGTGTACAGGCTGCACCCGATGTAGGTTTCATTTGTCTGTTCCTTAAGTGCACAGAGAATAAGCATTATGCAACAAGTATCATTTTAGCATTCATGAGAAGGAAAATGTATTCATTTATTCATCTGAAATAAGAATTATCTATTTTGTGGCTAGAAAACATCCTTGGTTCGTGTTACTATGGGAAACCTGTTAACGTTTGTTTTGGGATATGAGTCAGGTATAGTAGAGCGAAAGCTTATTTCTCCAGACAGATGAGTGTAATGCAATAAATGCTAATCATATTTTTACAGCATACATGATAGCTGTATACCTAAAGGGAGAAATTATTTTTAGTATGAATAATAATCTATGAAATACCTTAAAGTGGACCTGTCACCCAGACATAAAATGCTGTATAATAAAAGTTGTTCTCAAATTAAACATGAAACCCAAATTATTTTTTTTTCTTAAAGCATTCATAGAAGTTGTAAATACACTTAAAAATTTCAGCTGTCAATCAAATATTACCTTCCCCTCCTTAGGCATAGAGGCAGGCAGGCAATTACTTTCACTTTCCATTCAGCACTTACTAGTTTTCACTGCTCTCCCACCTTTCACCATTTAATTGTGTAACCAGTGCATGGGATGGACATCAGGTCCCCCATTCTGGTGCACAAACAAGATTTTGAGATGATACAAGGCTTGTCCTAATAACATTGTCCACAAAATGGCACCTGCCTGCTCGCTATAATTATAAATTCCCAGACCAAAGGAAACGAGATTTAAATAATTTTCATAGTGTAATTAAAGTTTTATTTGCTTGACTAACATGATAAGCAAGGATTTAGAATTATTTTTTCTGGTGACAGGTCTCCTTTAAAGTTACACAACACTCTTTCATGTTTCTAATCCCAGTGCACAGACAGGTAGACAGACAGTGGCGGAACTACCGGGGGAGCAGGGGGTGCGAGCAGGCCAGGGCCCACACCCCCTCAGGGCCCCCGGCAGCCCGCGTGCCACTGAAATGTGGGCCGTACGGAGGGGGGCGGGGGCCCGGCTGTGCGTCACACACCAGGGCCCGCCCCCCTCTAGTTACAGTACTGTAGACAGAGTGGGCTTTAGCTGGGGTGGGAGACAGGACCATTCAAACTTTGCAGGCTCAATGACTGTTATTTGTACAGTATAACATAGGACCACTCATTCAGTTGCCTTTAAGATTGGTTAAACTACAACATTCATCTTGCCATATATTCTGTTGTAATTATTCACTTAGTTTCACCCCCAAAGACAGCACTGCATCCAGAGACAATAAGGCTCCTTCTAATTATTATTACAGGTATGTGATCCATTATCCAGATTATCCAGAAACCCATTATCTGTAAAGCTACGAATTACAGAAAGGCCATTTCCCATAGACTCAATTTTATCCAAATAATCCAAATTTTTTAAAATGATTTCCTATTTCTTGTAATAATCAAACAGTACCTTGTACATGATCCAAACTAAGATATAATTAATTTTTACTGGAAGCAGTAAGAATTGTTTAATCTTTACATAATTTTCTAGCAGACTTAGTTATAAAGATCCAAATTATGGAAAGATCCATTATCTGGAAAGCATCAGGTCCCGAGTATTCTGGATAACAGGTCCCATTTCTTTATTATGTATTAAGAGCATTTCACAGATTGAAAGAATAGGAGGGCAAACTCATTGATCTAAAAAAAAATGCTTCATATACAGCCACTAAGCTAAAATCGAAACTAAAAGAAATTAAATATAAATTGACGTAACATTTGGGTGCCTTGTAGTGCTCAGTAGGCCAGTCTGAGCTGATGCTCTCAGGTGCCTGCAGGCCAGCCATAGCCATAGGGAACACTGCTAAATATATTCAGCAACTTTTTCACACATTTATGTTGTCCTTCTGGATATAGCCAAGAATGTACCCTGATACTAGAATACTGGCATGTCCCCTCTAGTCCTTTTTGTAAATATTTTGCGAGAAATATTCTTCTGAGAAACTTTTTAGAATCACACAGCAATTTTTAGGGAAGCACAGAGGTTGTATTAAATTCTAAATCTTACTTGATCACAACCACTCACTGCACATGGTATCTGTTTTAAATGGCAGTGATATTTATTTTGTATATTTTGCCATTCCTGGGTGCTCCGTAATTTGCTGCATTGACTGGTGTTAACATTTCTATGCTAGAGAACAATTGCAAAGCACAGGGTTATAATTATATACTAATGTGCGGGCACACCCTAGATCTAACAATGCATTCACGTTTGTTTACATTAAAATATATTCACAGCAGTTAGACTTAGGGGGTTATTTATTAAAATCCGTTTTTTTTCTGGTCTAACTTGTTAAGGGAAAACCAAAATAGATTTTTTTCGTGATTTATTAAACTCTGATGGTGTTAAAGGAAAACTATTCCCCCTGAACAATGTAGGTCTCTATAAAATTATATGGCATAAAACAGCTTATATGTAAAACCCTGCTTCATGTAAATAAACCATTTTCATAATAATATACTTTTATTTAAGTATTACTTAAGTATTCATTTGGAGTATAGTTTTCCTTTAAGTCAGAATGAAAAGGTACTCCATCTCAGACCTGCCGTGAAATTGTAGAAGTCAATGGCAGATGTCTCATTTACTCATAATTGGAAGATATCCTGATCTGTACTGGGATTCGTTCAATAATCTAAAGATTTTGTGGTTTTCAGGCAATAATCTGAGTCACAGTTTTCAAAGTCAAATTTGTTGACGACAAATAAAGAAAAAAAGTCACTAAGTCATTTCCCACACAAGAAAATTTTGTCAGAATGTATTGATAAATAGGGGGGAAAAGTCAGTGCAGATTTGGTCGGCTGGATTTCAGAAATTTGTGAGAAAATTTCGGATTTTGAAAATTTCACCTGCCCAGTATAGCAGTTGAGCCTATTAATGTGAATAAGGAACAAAGATTGTCACAGACACCGGAACACCGGAGCCCTGTTGTTATGTTTTGGGTAGCCGAGGATGAGTAGTGTATAACAGTGCTTTATTAGCAGGCTCTCATGCAGCCATTACACAACAGTAACTTTTACTTTCACTTTTAAGCTGTCAGGAAGTATGCACAGTATAAGTCTGGGCACAATGACATCTATCGGCCATTTGTATAAACACCACACCGGTATTTGTCACTGCCACTGTCCAAGCATCTGAGGCATCTCACCTCTCGTAGCAACTTTTACAGTATTCATAATCTAATTAAGATTTGCTACAGGTCAAAAAAATTGCCCTATAGCCTTTTTCATTTTCGATATTACATTAAATAAATAGTGTTTTTCCTCACAATCAAATTCTCAAAATGTCTTGCAACTATGCAATCAGCCATGCAGGGCCCTACATATGTCATAGGTACATATGTGCAAATATTTTGTATGGCTTTGGGCCAACACATCATATATCCTGCACCCACTATCTAGTCCATGTTATTGTTTATATTAAATCCAGACAATCCATAGGTTGCCTCCATGTCATGTTGTGACATCATAAACCTCCTGGACAAACAGTGATTTTGCTGAAACAATCCTCATATCTTTGAGCAGAAATAGTTGCAAAGAGCAAAGGAATAACACGTTTTTAAATTAAAGAATTAGAAGATTGTTCCTTGGAGTCTAAACAAATTAAAAATATACTGCTGGAAAATCAAATTCTTGCATGACCTGTCATGTATTCTAGTCCTAGCTGACATGTTTCTTATGTCCCTATGTAGCAACCAGTACTGAAAGTTAAAGGAACAGTTCAGTGCGAAAATAAAAACTGTGTAAATAGACAGGCTGTGCAAAATAAAAAATGTTATTTAGCCAAAAATGTAATGTATAAAGGCTGGAGTGACTGGATGTGTAACATAATAGCCAGAATGCAACTTCCTGCTTTTCAGCTCTATAACTCTGAGTTAGTCAGCGACTTGAAGGGGGACCACATGGTACAAATCTGTTCAGTGAGTTTGCAATTATGGGCGAATTTCTCCCATTTCGATTCGCCGAAAAAATCGTGAAACGGTGAAAAATTTGCGAAATGAGAATTTTGTTGCTTTCGGCCAAACATTTTTGATGCCGGTGACAATTCCGACGCCGTCGACAATTCCAATGCTGGTGACAATTCTGACACCCATTAAAGTCAATGGGCACCTAGAACTGTCGCCGGCGTCAGAGTTGTCCCCGGCGTAAAATATTTGGACGGCGGCGAATTTTCATCTGTGAATTTTGCAGCAATTCCGCAAATTTATTTGGAAATTTGCTGTGAATTCGCGACTGGCCTATAAATTCGCCCATCACTATTTGCAATTGATCCTCAGATTCTCAGATTCAAAAGCAACAGATATGTCATCCAGTAACGACAGGTTCAATGTGTTATTAAAATTAAAGCTGACATCTGTTGATGACTTATACTGTTCAAGTCTGTTCATAACTGGTACGCCAGACCAAACTATGTTTAATTGCATGTTTTTCATCAGTGGGGTGAAACAGGTGCTCTTGTTCCCTGCCACTTGCTGAAATACAGATGATTCAGAAATGCACAGAAAGGGTGGCGTGCTAGGTAATAGTAGGCTTTCTAGTTGCATACAACAGCTCTTCAGTCAAGTTGTTGAAATTAAAAATAATAACATAAATATTTCTTATTGCTTCCAAGTAGGTTTAAGTATCATTTTCATAATACACTTCTTCCTAACATTATTTTTGATATTGCATGACTCAAAGAACTAAACAGCATGCAAAAGCATTTGTACATATTTATTTGTATTTATACCATCATCAATTGAAATGCTTTTTATAGTGAAGCTTTAAGACAATAGCACCTCTTAATATTCTGAAACTTAAAGGACTTGCATTTCCATGTTTAGAAGAGCTGTATTCATGACAATATTTTGTATTCATTATTACTTTTTTATTACAAAATAACATAATTCTGCATTTATTTTAAATAAACTTATTTCGTAGTTGTTTTTTTTTTGTTTTTTTTAGATATAAGCAGTTTTTAGATCCCGGATTTTTGGCTCAACAGCTCTCTTTGAAGTCAGAATGTCAGCGTCAATAGCAGTCTTGTACTACTAATAGTTAATAGTCAATTAACCCTGGGGTTGCTGCCTCTTTAAGAGAATGTTGTTAAGCCTAAAGTCCTCTCTACAGCAGTCTATTTCTGAGAAACCACAGAAAATGTTAAATGTGAGTAAATGCAAAAGTGGATCACAAAGAGTAAGTTTACACTAGAGTTTAGATCCCTTTTATGGATGCAAAAACACATGGTTCACATTTCAGTTAACTTTTTTTATTCAGCAGCTCTCCAGTTTGCAATTTCAGCAATTAAGTAGATAGGGTCCAAATTACCCTAGCAACCATGTAATGATTTAAATAAGACTGGCACATGAATAGGAGACGAAAGATGTTCAATAAAAAGTAGCAATAACAATAAATGTGCAGCCTTACAGAGCATTTGTTTTTTTTTTAGATGGGGTCAGTGACCCGCTTCTAGTGATGGGTGAATTTATTCGCCAGGTGCAAATTCCCGTGATTCGCCGCCGGCGAATAAATTAATGAAACCGCCGCGAAAATTTGCGGCCATCAAAAACAAATGGACACCGGCGTCCAAAAAAACGACGTTTCACAAATTTCGATGGAAATTCTCGATATTTTTCGGCAAATCGAAACACCCCAAATTCGCCCATCACTACCTGCTTCTGAAAACTGGAAAGATTAATTTTAAATAATTTCAAAACAAAAAGCAATAAATAATGAAAACCAGTTGAAAAGTTGTTGTTAATTGGCCATTCTATAACATACTAGAAGCTAACGTAAAGGTGAACCACCCCTTTAATTGTATAGCATCGCTTTGTACAAGCTATATGAAAAGCCAGGGAAGTGTCTCTGTTAAGGAGAGACACACATTTGGCCCTGTTCTTGCAGGTCATGGCTTAAATTGAACTCTTGCAATATCCACTGCACTAGACTGGATTTAACACATGAGAGGGTTATGGGCAGTAATAAGGAAGTTCTTGAAAGTCAGGTTTAAAGACAGTTGTAAAGATAAAAGTTAATCCAGTAGCAGCATTGTAGAACTTAGAGGGGGAAAAAAGAGGAAATCTAAATCCAAAGAAAAAATAGGAAATACATGTATAGTGGCCTTTAAAACACAAAGGTGTCTAATCATATGCATACCTCCCAACATTTGAAAAGAGGGACAAAAAGTTGTGCCGCTCGCAGCACGGCAAACTTTTTTGACACCACTAATTACCATGTTACCATTACCACATTTCTGGGAGTTTTAGGGCAATGTTTTATGTGGTATAACAGTGTTTTGCTAATGAAAGTAAATTGCCATTTAAGCTGCTAGTCTCAGTTCTCCCAAGAGACTTGCTTATCTTACACAGTTACATTTGTATCTTTGCTTATCTTAAATTGCTACAAAAGTATCTAAGTGCCGCTGTGGACTGTTTTGTGCTCTCTGCCAAAAAGCTTATTTTAATTAAGTTTCAGAAACGTTGTATCTTTTTCTCGCATCAGTGCAGCCAATCATACAGAAATTCGGGACAATTCAGTAAGAAACCCGGGACTGCGGGCTAAGCTTTAACAACTGGGATTGTCCCACAGAAAACAGGACAGTTGGGAGGTATGATATATGTTATAATGATTCATAGCCTACCTGCTTGTTAACATGGTATCAAGGACTCTCTTACATGCTTTATACTGCCATAGATCTTTCCAATTTGATTGTGACATTAGTTAGTCTTAACAGACAATCTGCTCCAGGGCATTAAAGCTAACTATGACCATAATGCTAATGGTGTTCAGTTAAACTATTTAAAGTAACTTTACAGCAGTGCCACTTTGTAGAGAGAGTTTTTTTTGCTGTCGTTGTTTACTTCATGCTTCACCTGGTGGCAGAAAACAGATTCCATTAACTTATATTTACAATGTATCCCCTTGAGCTGAAATGTATACATGAAAAAAGGAATTTAAAAGATTATAAAGAAAGTAATTATTAAAAAAGGGATAGTATCCCTTCCGTTTCATTTCAGTTGCCAACACTGATGGAAATGTGTTTATAGCAAGTGTGATGGATGAGTGCTCACACCTTCCATGCATGTTTATTACAAATGATTTCTGCAACAAATTGTAACACTTTTGGTATTCTTCTAGTTGGAGGTACAGTATATAGGGGAAAATGCATTATAAAAGCACTAACCTCGTTGCTTGTCTAAAGGGTCTAACATATTTATAGAGCATAGGTCAAAGCAGCATTAAAAAGCAAGAAGTTCGGTAATCTGTAGACCAATCCTATTGACTATACACGGAAACATTTCAGCAAACACATTTTTTCCTTTTAAATTCAGGGCACAACATGAAGTCTCAGTAGGAATAGGCATGTTGTCTAACAACTTTTATCAAACTCTCCTTTCATTTGAAATTCAATTTAACAAGAACAGCGGCTGTTGGAATTCCTCCAGTAAAGGAAACATATCGCTTCATGGGCGGAGAAGATTTTCTTTCTCACGCATTCTCTCTTCTTCCTTTGGCATTCAAGGGAATGTATATATGTGAGACACTGCAATGTGTTTTCTCTGAAACGTCAAGTTCTTTTCGTTTGACAGCTACAGTATATGAATCGCAAACATAGTTGAGGTATTTTACTAAGACCCTAGTTAGAAGTGCAAGAGCACTAAGAGGGGCAAAAGCACATGCGCAGAGAATTTCTGGCCAACTCAGAGTCCAGCATTGATGTTCACAGGTCAAACATGGGGGTTGGGGTTTGTGTTTGGATGGCTGACCTTAGCACATGCTTTTGCAAACCAGCCCTGAATTCAAGCCTTTCCTTGTAATCTCATTAATTCACTCTCAAAATGCATATTTCCTCTACTTAGAATTTCTTACTCTCCCTTCCCCACCCTCTCCATGTTCCTTATTCACTGCTCAAGACATTGCTGAGCACTTCAGCAGCAAAATCAACTCTATGAGAAATGACATTGCTCAGCGTCATCCTGTTAACTGTTTGCCTCCCTTTCTAAACACTTTTCAAGTCTTGAAACTTCTGAGATCCTGGTAGAACACCAAGAAGCACATAATTGTGCCCCTTAGTCCTCATTTGTTAAGTACTTGTATCACTTCTCTTTTTTCAGAACTTTCTATTTCCCCCTCCACCACCCATAACATCCTAGCAATCTCTTTTATAGTTAATAACACACACCTCACCAACTTCTCCTCCTTAGCTATATCCCTCTGCTATTCACTACAATGGCTTATGGTGCTATAAATGATTACACACAAATTAATGGCCCTCACATTTATAGCAATTCTCAACTCTGCCCCACCCTATATCGCTGAACTTATCTTCAAGAATTCACTTCACATGATCTTCTCATTAACACCCAACTCACTACCTCTTCCCATATGTGCATTCAATTCTCTATAGCTGAGTCTCTTGTCTAGAATTCATGTTCCACCTTGCTATCATTTTGCATTTAAACAGATTTTTTTAAAATAATTAACCTCATCTTGGCGTCATCTTGCGTGAGACAGGCATTCAGAACAGATTTCCCTTGCTCTCTGCACCTTACATTATACACTAACTTAGGTACAACTGGTACTAGATTGCAGTGTAATCTTGCATTGGACCAAGTTAGGAACAGATGTATTAGGCAGTAACGGATGCAGCACTTGGGCCTACCCTTTCATAATGAGCCCTTGTGTTTCAGTTGATCCATTTTACAAACACTATCCCCCAAATGCAATAAAAGGCACTAAGTTTGCCCAAGGGCAGTAACCCATAGCAACCAATAAGATGCTCGCTTTTTAACATGTGGCTGGTAAATTTTACCTGCTGATTGGTTGCTGTGGGTTACTGCTCCTGGGCAAACAGTGAATTTTATTAAATAACCCCTTATGTGTATTAAATTTACTGCCATATAATTCCTTCAGATGTATGTTACGCTCTCATATTTTAATGTAGTACAGCAGCAGCTTCAATTTGTTTCTCCCATATGAACTCCTGTTTTAATTAAAAAACTTTAATAAGCATTATATGTCCTGGGTGTGATTGCAATAAAAAATGTTTTACTTTTTATTGTTTAATGATTAAAAAGCAAGAACAAAAGGAATAAATCCTCAAACTAAATGGCATAAAGAAGATTTTGCATACAAGTTAATGTTCAGACCATAGAAACAGCTACTTCGAGGAGATATGATATGAGGCATCAAAACCATCCCAGCACCTGTCATTGCAACAGTGCAATTGTTTTTCCTAAAACAAAAGTATGATGTTGTGTGTTCAGCACAAGCCTTAAGCTGGCCATAGATGTTGAGATTTTTAAAAGATCAGATCCTCATCGTGAGACCACGATCTTCTCGGAACGATCGTACGAATTCACCATCAACTAAAAAGACCAATTTGCCAGGAAAACAAAGGGGAGCTGCCTGCTTGGCCCTGCAAACATAAATAGATTGCACTGGGACCGACAAAGATTTTTTAACCTGGCCGATCAATTTCCTGACAGATGTTGTACGAAAAATTATAAGATGTACGATCGTTCGAATCCCACTAACCGCACGATAATTTCGAAGGATTGGTCGGACTTCCCTTAAATCGGTCATTTGGCAAGAAGAATCGTCGCGTCTATGGGGAGCTTTATTCACTGAATTCATTTTGAACAAGGAGGTATACTGCCCTTTAACCATAGGGGTTACACAACATGCCCCTTTTGTCTTATAAACTGCTATTAATATTGTGGATTTTCAGTGTAATTGAATTGTATACTAAGGGGGGTTAGTTATTAAAATCCCGAAAAAAATTTCACTAGAAAACTCAAATTTTTTTTCTAGCTTTACTAGAAACCCGATACTGTAAAAAGCCTGAATCTGAAAATTCGCTATCTTAGACCTCTCAAGGTCCTGTATAAGTCAATGGGAGAGGTACCTATCTCAATTTGAATCTTAGTGGTCTGCGCTGTGTTTTGCCCAAAAAGCTGACTTTTTTGGGCAAAATTTGAGCGATTCGGGGAAAAAAGCCTGAAAAATTAGAGCAATTCTGGTTTTTGCTAGATTTTATCGAGTTTTTCCGCAATCCGATTAAATCGAGTTTTTTAATTAATAAAAAAGCTAAAATGGGGCATGGGAGTTTGGTTGTATTTTTTTAATAAAATATGAGATAAATTTGTATTTTAGTAAATAACCCCCTGGAGTGCCACATTTGAAGGGTAGTGCTTTGTATTTCTGGACAATGTACTTTACAACTATTTTCTGTCCAGACTGGAGGAGCACTAACAGAAATTCAGCTGGTATCCCCACTTTAATTATAGCTCTTTCACATATTTATATTTGATTGCTGTCTGCTCCTGAAGTGCTTGAAGGAGAAGTAATCTATAAAATGTAATTTGGCTAGAAATGCTGTAGGTTTGCTACTGAACTTACTGCATCAGCCTAAAGGTTCAGCAAATCTATAATGGGCCTTTAAAGTTGTCACAGGAGTTCCCCATCTTGGTTTCCGTGTGGAGTGTCAGTGACGCTCACATACTCAATGTGTTTTGAGCAGCTGTTGTGAATCTAAGTTTAAGGGTCCTTCAGAAAATTAGATTCAGTTATAATAGAAGCTGATGCTGCAGGGCTGATTATTAAATTTTAATGCTAATTGTGTTGGTTTCTGAGCTGACATGTACGAATAATTTTAATTATTTCCTAATCAGCTTTATATTGAGACGTTTATATAATTTAAATATATATATATATATATTCAGTAAATTGTGCATCTGTCCCTAAGGTCGTTAAGTGACAACAGCACAGGGCAAGTGCAGTGACTCAGCAGAAAAGAAGATGGGGAGCTACTGGGGCATCTTCAGAGGCACAGATCTTTCCGGCTAAAGGTTTGCCGATGTCTTAGACTGGTACAGAACCCCAAAACATTATGTGAAGCATTTCTACCCAGCCTCTTGGTTAAACTTTAATTCTCCCTTAAAGGCATCATAAACATTATATAGCAGTGCTGCTCCATTCAGTTGTTGCTGAAACTCTCAGGATCTGTAGTCCATCATAAGATACTAATTCTTAAAGCAACACTGCACAATAACTCTTTTACTTTAGGGTCAGTAGTCTAATTTTAACCAAGAATATCTTCCAGTAAGAGTTTTTTCTTCTCCAATAATTTACTCTTTCTTCCTGGTTTTAAGGTTGCCATCAACAGGCCTGCCAGTCCGCAGCTTATTGGCCCATGTATGGTACCAACCAATGGGACTAAACAATTGATACCTGGCCAAAAATCAGCCATATATTGACTGGGCAGGTTTGATTTTCTGACAGATCCAATGGTCTACATAATGGGAATCATGATCTGATATCAAATGATCGGATCAGCCGATATTGCCCACCTCAAGGTGGACATATTGGTGAAAGATCAACTCATTTGGTGAGCTTGCCAAACAAGCTATACATATAATGTATGGCCAGCTTAAAGAGATACTGACACCAGAAATTAAACTCTTTTTTACATCTATAATAATATTGCCTTTGAAAGGAATGTATAACTTTGGCATAAAGTATTTGCACAATGCTTTTACATTACCTGTCTGATGCCTCATGTTCCTGTATGAGGGGGCTGCCATATTTGTGTAGCAGCAGGAGTCCATTAGCATTAGAAACTTTAACTGACAGACTGAGATGGGACAGTCAGGTTGGCAAAACAGTCAGGTTTAGAAACTTCAACTAATAATAATTTACAAAAACAAACCTCTCAGTGAAAAACATCAACATGACCTATAGGTAACATTCATATTTTAAAAAGTAGTTTTTAGTGTGCAAGATAACCAAAAACCAAAAGGAACCAGTACAGCAAGGGGTATATTTATCAAGGGTCAAATTTTGAATTTGAAAAACTTCCGTATTTGATCGAATAGGTCCGTATTTGCCCAAATTCGAATCATATGAATTGAAGTAATAGCGTATTAGATCGAATTCAAATCAAAGTTTTTCCCAAGTAGGTTCCAGGAGGTCCCCCATAGGCTAAAACATCAATTCGGCAGGTTTTTGATGGCGAATGGTCGAAGTCGAATTTTTACATTTCTGAATCTTATTCAAATTTAAATCTTTTGGACTATTCCCTAGTCAAAGTACACAAAAATAGCTTTAAATTTGAATTTTTTGAATTCAAAGATTTTCTGAAATCTGCCCCCAAGTGTAAATAGCCCTTTCTTTTTGGTTTAATTTCCACAATCAGAAACAGAAAGAAAATATGTACTATATCTAATGATAACATTTATATCCACCTGTCCAGAACAGTCTTAGATGTCACTATCCTGCACAGTGGTTTCTGTACATCTTGTTCTTGTTGTTTTGTGTTCTTCACTCCCATGATATGTTAAAGCTGTGGATGGAACTGCACACTTCTGCAGTCTGTACCCCCTAGCCATCTGTAGGAGACATCACAGACATAATTACATATGCTAGAGGATTATCAAGTGAGAATCATCCCTTCCAGTGCTATGTCAGTTAGGCAATTTTGACTCCCAATATCAAAGTTCAGATGAGGTGTTCCAAGCTAGAAAACAATTGTTGAATGCCTTTGGCAAGAACTGCATGAAACCAAGAAGAGAGTCAAGTGCAGACAGATGCAGTAAGATTTTAATTAGGGGGTTATTCTGCAGCTACATTAAGAATCCATCTGTGAATGTTAGACTACAGTTCACATCATGCTTTAAGCACTGACGATGCTAGTCCAAGGGCATGCCCATGCCACACCCCCTGTCTGCCTCTCATGAATACAATGCTGATAACCACATGCAGGATTGTAATCACTGGAAACGCACAGGTCTGCAATATCAAAATGGAGACTCCTATGGCGATTCTGATAGTCTAGTCTCTCTTTCCATGATGAACACTTTAACTCTCGTTTAGGGAGATTATTTAGGAAAAAACAATCACTACTATTGTCCTCCTTCGACGGTTTCTAGGGAAATAATTTAATAAAATGTAATTCTTTTAAACATTTTTATTTAAAGGGATACTGTCATGAAAATAGTGCTACTCCAGCAGAATTCTGCAGTGAAATCCAATTCTCAAAAGAGCAAACAGATTTTTTTATATTCAATTTTGAAATCTGACATGGGGCTAGATATTTTATCAGTTTCCCAGCTTCCCCAGTCATGTGACTTGTGCCTGCACTTTAGGATGGATTTACTTTCTGTCAGGCTGTTATTTCTCCTACTTAATGTACCTGAATGTGTCTCAGTGGGACTTGGCTTCACTATTTAGTGATGTTCTTAGATCTACCAGGCAGCTGTTATCTTGTGTTAGGGAGCTGCTATCTGTTTACTTTCCCATTGTTCTTTTGTTAGGCTGCTGGGGGGGGGAGGGAGGGTGGTGACATCACTCCAACTTGCAGTACAGCAGTAAGGGCTATTCCACACGGGGAGATAGCGACGCGTTTGCGGTCGCGGCGACAAAGCGCCGCGACAGTCGCCGCGACCGGCGCAGGCGACAGTTTTGTATGCCTCGCCAGGCTTTTTCAGGCGACTGTTGAAAAGCGCATCGCCTCGTGTGGTTAGCACAGGCGTTTTTACATAGGCACCCATACAAAACTGTCGCCTGCGCCGGTCGCGGCGACTGTCGCGGGGCTTTGTCGCCGCGACCGCAAACGCGTCGCTATCTCCCCGTGTGGACTAGCCCTAAAGAGTAATTGAAGTTTATCAGAGCACAAGTCACATGACTGGGGCAGCTGGGAAATTGACAAAATGTCTAGCCCCATGTCAGATTTCAAAATTGAATATAAAAATATCTGTTTGCTCTTTTGAGAAATGGATTTCAGTGCAGAATTCTGCTGGAGCAGCACTATTAACTGATGCATTTTGAAAAAAAACATATTTTCCCATGACAGTATCACTTTAAGTAGCTGACATCTACCTTTGGCAATATAGAGCCAAAATATAATAAAATATAAATAAGAAAAATAACAAAGAACAAAACAAATTTTTGCTTGTGCCCTTGGATTTTCTTTCAGTTGACTGGAGTGGATTGGCAGAAAAGATACATCTTTTACATTGGTGCAACTGATCGTGCTACTGACCCAAAGCCTTGATTAAAATGCTATTTTAAATGAAAAAAAAAAGTATGGAATGTTTTAATTAAAAAGACAATGGATGCATTTTTAGAACATACCCTATTTATCTGACCCCCGCTGAACTTGTATTACCCCATGGTGCATTGGCTTTGGCCCAACACGATGTTAGTGAAGTTCATGGGGTGGCTCTGTATATACAAAGGTTGGCTTTGTCATTTCGCTTTTGGCCCATGACAATGGCTACAGTCTGCAGTACTGTGTTTCTCAATTCTGAGTCTTGAAATGAAATTACTCTTCTGAAAAAACAATTAGACGCATTTCATAATATTTAATAATGTGGATCCAAGCTCTAGTATAAACCTGTTTGTCTGTTGGTTGCCAACATAATTACACCTATTACTTGGCAAACAAATGAGGCTGGATGGCAAAGAGCAAACATAAAAAAAAAAATATCTATCCTTTGATAGACCAAAAGCATGATGTCAGCATAAAGATAGAGGATTAAGAAATATTGCAGGACTCTATATGTGGGTTTGCTCATCTACTTAAGATGGTTAATAAGGAAAGAATCTAATATCTGAGAACCAATTAACTTTCTGACTTTAACATAGCCAGATCTTTTGTTTGACTTCCAGTACTTCTAAACTCGAGTGAAGGGCTGTAATAACGTCTATAGCAGCTCTGCATTATGCATTTTCCATTCCCTTGCTGTACATTAGCACTTCCACTGTGCTTCTCTGCTCCTTCTGCTCTCAGCATTGATCTGATTCAATATATATTCACATGCCCAGATATCATCTGACCTGTTGCTGAGCTCCCGTTTATAATACAGACAGACCCTGCATTGTTCCGACTTCTTAGTTAAAGGGGAACTGTTGCGAAAATTTAATATAAACTCCATCATACTGAAATAAGAAATTACAATCAATTAAATATTCTGCATTGTTTCTGAAATAATCAAGATTATCTTCACTATCCCTCTCTTAGCATATGTTTCTCTTCATTCTGTCTTCATGCAGCAGTTGAGTGTCAGATATTCATTGACAGTTAGATCCAATATATCTAATAGGGGGGCTTCCATTCCTAGCAGATGAATTAGAGATCACTCAAATAACTGATTCCATTACAAACAAAATCTAACAAAATAACTGCCTTTTGCATAAATCCTGCATGTAGAGAGACATGATGTCTGGTGATTTTAATAGAGTGACCTCTTCTAGGCAAAAGGAGCCTCATTATTAAATATATTGGATCTAACTGTCAATGAATATCTGATACCTAACTGCTGCAAGAAGACAGAATGGAGAGAAACAGATGCTGAGAGAGGGATAGTTACATAGTTAGTTACATAGTTAAATTGGGTTGAAAAAAGACAAAGTCCATCAAGTTCAACCCCTCCAAATGAAAACCCAGCATCCATACACACACCCCTCCCTACTTTTAATTAAAATTCTATATACCCATACCTATATTAACTATAGAGTTTAGTATCACAATAGCCTTTAATATTATGTCTGTCCAAAAAATCATCCAAGCCATTCTTAAAGGCATTAACTGAATCAGCCATCACAACATCACCCGGCAGTGCATTCCACAACCTCACTGTCCTGACTGTGAAGAACCCACTACGTTGCTTCAAATGAAAGTTCTTTTCTTCTAGTCTAAAGGGGTGGCCTCTGGTACGGTGATCCACTTTATGGGTACCAGAGGCCACCCCTTTAGAAGATGGACTCAATTATTTCAGAAACAGTACAGAATTTTTCATTGATTGTTTTTAGAAAAGTTCTTATTTTAGTATGCTGAAACTTAAATTAAATTTTTATTTATGCGAGAGTCCCCCTTTAACTTTTTGAACGATGCAGATATTTATATTCTAAGACGTTTTTTATGGTTTTGAGTTATTTCGTTTTTCTGTTCAGCAGTTCTCCATTGTGACATTTCGGCAGCTGGCTGGTTGCTGGGGTCTAATTTACCCTTGTAACCAAACAGTGGTTTGAATGAGACATCAGAATATGAATAGGAGAGGGTCTGAATAGAACGAGAAGCAATAAAAAGTAACAATAACAACAACATTGTATTTAGGGCTAATTAGAAAATTTTGTAGAAACATGACGTAAATCAGATCCTAGCTACAAGCAGTTCACATATAAAAATAAGTTGTTCACATGAAACCAGTTTCCATGGGTTAATATATCCTGATCTGTAAGTACAAGTGCAGTCAGGCCTGGATTTGTGAAAAGGCCACAAAGGTCCAGGCAGTAGGGTGGTATGCCATCCATGCCTCATCTGTACTGGGGAATGGGCAGACAGAAGATCACAACAGGGTAGATTTCGCAGCAAAAAAGACCCCCATAGATCCCAATGGATCAAAAAATATTGTTGTGCGTCAATAAAATTGTTACACATTTAATAAATGTTGTCACGCATCAAAAAAAAAATGCTACCCAATGCATTTGTCGCCCGGCGACCCGTTTCACGTTTGTCTGCGAAACGAAACAGGTCAGATTAGTACATCATTACTCAACAGCTATTTCACTCTCCTGCCCACCCAGTCCCCTCTACTGCTGATAGCTATTGCTAGTGATGCGTTTCAGGTACAGGAGGTGGGAGGGTTGGGGAAGATTTTAAAGCTGCATAATGTAAGTAGGAGACAGGGGTGGAGGTGCTGGGACAGGGGGCGAGCAGCTACTCTGGCCTAGGGGTGCCCGTACTTCACATGCAGCCCTACGTGCAGTATACATCAAAGTCCTGGGATGTGCATCCCATTAGTAAAGTGTGATCTCTTTCCCTATGCATACAGATTAGAAAGGGATTTGGCGACAGTTTGGGCTCATCTCACTAGAAGTGTTTTAACTTTGTGAATTTCTTTAACTACTTGCATGCCGCTGGTGTTTGATCTTGGGTAGTCGCATGTAGTCGGTAAACACACACTGCAGCACAGACGAAAGAGCAATCCCCAACCACAGAATCTAAGACATCAACAGTATGGTCATTTCATACCAACCCCTTGTGTATCTGCTGATAAGAATCTCTGCACTGTGATGATTAGCCCAAATTCTGGTGGAACCTTCTGTAGTTGGAATCAGTTGTATGCAGAACTGCTAACTGATAAGAAATAAGAAAACTCTGCATATTTGCTCTGTTCTGCATTCAGATTCACTCTCCTTGCCACAGAAATAAATGTCTCAGATCTGGCGAGCAGAATACTAGTCCCCTTCAGCCATATTTACAAAGAATCTGTAGAATAATGCATGTTTAACAGATGTTACTAACTTACCAACTAAATTCTATTTGCTCTGGGTCCCAGTAATATCTAGTTATGTCACTGTTCTGTCTATTAAGCTTTTAAAACATTTGTGTTATTCCTGTCCTCATTAAACAATATACACTCCACAAGGTTTTGGAATCAGCAAGGACTAAGTGGGATATTATAAGCCTCTGTCCAAAGTCTAGTAAGTACAACATGATTAAGAATGCTACAAGCATGATAGAAGAGGCTTTACATTGGGTGCAACTGTTCTATCAGATACTTATATTAAGACTCATACAAAAATAAGTGCTACATTTAAAAATACAGTTTCTAATAACAAGCAATTAGCAATTAGGTTTCATCAGTTAAGGTGGCCATACACTATTATATCCGTTCGTTTAGCGAGGTCGCCAAAGGAGGGGATCTTAAAGGACAAGGAAAGTTAAATTAAAGAAGTAGGCTAGAAATGTTGCAGATTATGTTCTGGGCTTATGTACCAGCCGAAGGCAACCACCGCCCTTTAGCAGGGAAGATCTGTGCCTCCAAAGATGCCCCAGTAGCTCCCCATCTTCTTTTCTGCTGACTCACTGCACATGCTCTGTGCTGCTGTCAATTACTGAGCTTAGAAACCGAATCAAAATATACAACACACATAAAATATAATTGTCACAGTTTAAGGCTGATTAGTAATTAATGCAGGTAATTACTACATGACAGTACAGAGACCGGTGCAACTAGAATCAGCATTTAATATTCCGCCCATAGCATCATCTTTTATTACAGACTAACCTAATTTTCTGCTTGATAATTTGTGACAACCCCTGAGCTGAGCTTCTCAACAGCTGCTCAGAGCTCATTGAGCATGTGAGTGTCGCAGACACTTTCCAAGATGGTGACCCCCTGTGACAAGTTTGAAGTCCTGGATCATTGCTGCTATTGAGAAGCTGAAACTGTAGGATGGTGCAATAAGTTCAGTATATAAAACATGGCATTTTTAGGTCTATTCATTCTTAGGATTTAGTTCTCCTTTAACCTGATATGCTCAATAACAGCTGGGCAATATCAGGTGAATCCAAACGTTCGGCCCCAGATCGGATTACAATGCTGCGAATGGGCACCAACGGGTCGCAGGACTGCATCAACTATCCAATGCGATCCTGGATCGCAGAAAAAGCAAACTTGCCCCATTGACATCTGGCCGATTTTTGGCCTGATATCGATCGGAAGGTCTGATCGCACGAGTACAGTCAATAATGCAATTTAGCACCACTCTATAGAGTTTCTAAAGACCCTTTTGCAATGGTTATGTCATGAGACAACGAAAAAAACATAAGCAATAAAAGCAAAACTAATACAATAACAAAATGTGTAATCATTCTTTCAAAAGACCATTGCCTTGGGTACTGTACCTCTAAAGGGTAAAGAGAAGTGGAAGACAGAATGCTGTACACAAGAATAAAGGAGAAAGGCAGTGGAGAGAGACAGGAATGAAAGTTAAAGACAGGAAAGAGGGGAAGGAGAACAAAGACAAAGTAATACTAAGAGAAAGAAGAAATAATAGAGTGGAGAGAATAGGAGTCTTAGAAATTCATGGTCTAAGACTTGTACCTATTTGGTAAAAATGCATTTATTTAAAGTTGCTAGTTTCATTATATTTATTTTAACTCTGTCAGTAAACACATTGCTCATTTTACTAGACTGTGCAGTATTTACTAGTTGTCCCTGACATCAATTATCCACTTGTATTGCTCATCTTTACCACTAGATGTCAGCCCTGCACAAGTAAAGTTATTCTTATTCTGGTTTCTGCTTGATCTTGCCTCTTAACGTAATGGGCATGACTCAGTCAGTGAAAGACGTTATCCTGATTTACGTAGGTCACAGTTACACGAGAGGGAGACTGAGTCATGAGGATGTTAGCAATAATTATATATATGATATAATCAGTGAAAAACATGTCAGCTATTACCTGTCATATTCTTTCATTGGCAGTCATAGCAACCCTCGCTTGATTGTGAGAATTATACCTTTTAGATAAACTCTTGTTCTGGATAAAGCATTTTTCCCCTAAGGTAGACATAACAAGGCAGCCACATCCATGCTGTAGCAGAATGTTGCTTCTAATTTAAGGTGACCAGATTTTTAGAAAGAAATCCGCGGATATGTAGTCCGCCGCGGCAACATTTTTAGATCACTCCCACTTTGCAAGACACACCGACAGTAAACACACCCCATTTTACAAATACACCCTCGTGAATATATTAATGAACGCAGCGGCAATTCCGCGGATAATACCCCCCGGAATTTACCGCAGGATGGCACAAAGGAAATTTTCATGTACAATACCCCAGAATTCATAGTAGGATGACACAGAGGCAATTCCATGTACAATACCCCAAAACTCATAGAAGAATGGCATAGAGACAATATTAATAAATTAAAAGGTAAGGAATGGGTTAATGGCAGCACAGTGGGAGAAACTAGGACAGGAGTGCCCATATTTTACTAATGCAAGGTCTACTTTTAGTGATGTTGTGCCATTATGATCTAGATCCATAATATCACTGTTAGCATTCTGTTCCATGGGAAATATTACTTAAATATTTATTGATTTATATGAGCATGTATATTTCTATATTTAAAAAAAAACTATTTCTTATGTAACCTTAACAGAATAAATATGTGAAGGAAAGGAATAAAACAGAAGGGTCATTTAGTCAAGCTGTTTGTTTGAGTGTCTTTAGATCTACCGATCACCAATTAAAGGTCTACTGGTAGATCTACCTTTTGGACACCGTTGAGCTAGGAGAACCAGCTAAGGGCAGAGACACACGCTGCTATTTTGGAAGATTAGTCGCCCAGTGACAAATCGATTCTTCTTCACGTGACTAATCTCCCGTGACTATTCTCTCAGCTGTCTAAAATGTAAATCGCCGGCAGGCTGGCACTCTGATTGCTTTGCCTTTCCAAAGTTACCGAATTTTTCTCATGAGGCAACGTCAGGCGACTTCGGAAAATGAAGTGTTCCGAAAGCCATGCCGCCAGCGATTTACATTCAAGCCAGCGGGAAGGCAGTTGGGGAAGATTATTCGCCCGAAAAAGAATCGATTTGTCGCTGGGCGACTAATCTCCCGAAATAGTAGCGTGTCTCTGCCCTAAAACTTTGCAAGAGCTTTGATAAGGGAATAGTGGTAAGCCTATTCTAGCTGCCACTTAGCCTATAGCATAAGGATTTAGGGACTTAAAAGCTTCCTTGCTGGTTTCACTGGAGTTTCTGAGCAAAGGATGGCTTCCAAAATTGCAGACAAAACTGTGACATGGAAATGTTGTGGCACAAGGGAAAGGCAACATGCACGCATGCTCAGTAATAATTAGTATGGGCTACGGTTTAGTTCTCCATTAATAAAGGCCTCTAATGGAAAGAAGGACGGGCAAGGATATGCTGTGTCTGATGGGTCAAGAGTGACAGGTTTATTTAACCCCAGGGTGACACCACAGAGATATATTCTGAACCAAACCATGTGTTTGAAAAAGAGCTAAAATGGTTAAAAAATATGCATGGCACTAATAATAATGTTTGATTTCCTTTTATTCACTTACACAGAGCTATTACACAGAGCTATTGTGCATGACCTTCATTCCATACTTCATTTTTACTGTTGGCAAATCCTGGGGAGTAAAGGCTGATCAGAAGTGTCAGATAGTCTAGTTTAGTAGAATAAGGAGACACAATTGCAACTGGTTTGTTTTTGAGCTTGAATAACATTCTTAAACTCACTAAATAAATGTAAATGTGTCTGTAGAAATAAGTAGACTGTGCTTTTAAATGAAAACCACCTTTATCTTCAACGGTGTTATCAACACAGCTCTGTTTAGGCACCTACCACTTTCATATACTATATACTTCTAGAGGTTTTTTGCTCTCAATATATTGTTTTTGTATCCTGAATATTACCATACTGTATAATATATCAACAAGGAGGGCCTATTTACGAGTTATTTATACATGTTACCCAATATAATGTGCATGAGTATATACAGTATATGGCTGCTAAAATATGACCCCTTTTATACCTCATTGCATTTTAAGTGACTGCCTATCTGCTGGGCTCAGAGCTGGCGCCTAACACTACATGCTTGGAGTTGTGGGTGCTGGTCAGTATTGCTGACAACATTTTTAAAAGAGTACAGTGATGCTAAATTCAATGTGTAGCCCCTCCTTGTTGCCTTAATACTTCATTGTCCAGTGGGTTCTTACACCCACCTCCTCTATACATCCATGTTGCTCAGCTTCTGCTTGTTTCATTGGGTTGTTTTCACCTGATACATTAGATATTTGTGCAAGAGATCTTGTGGTTTTCATGGGGGGAAACTGAGTTGGGCTTCAGGATGCCCTTAAAGGGGACCCTTCACCCAAAAAATGTATTCCAAATCCTATTTTATCATGTTAGTCATGCAAAAGTAACTTTAATTACACTGTAGGAATTATTTGAATCTTGATTTCATCAGTCTGAGAACTCATAATTATAGCAAGCAGGCAAGAGCCATTTTGAGGACACTGTTATTAAGACAAGCCTGCATCATCTCAGAAACTTGTTTGTGCACCAGAATGGGGGACCCAATGTCCATTCCCATGCACTGACTACACGATTAAATGGTAAAGAGAGCGGGGGAATGTGGGGAGAGCAGTGATATCTAAGAAGTGCTGAATGGAAAGTGAAAGTAATAGCTTGCCTAAGGCATAGAGGAGGCGCAGGCAATATTTGATTGACATCTGAGATTTTTAAATGAGTTTACAACTATGAATGCTTTAATGAAAACAAAAAAATGTGGATTTCATGTTTAATTTAAAAAGGAATTTTATTATACAGCTTTTAATGTCTGGGTGACAGGTCCACTTTAAGGTATCAGCACATGGGAGATTTTCACCCTGGCAAGGCAACTACCTGGACTTCTGAAAACGAAGGGCCCAATATGTTTTCCCATTGCCTGTTTACTTTATTTTCGTTATCACTCACGGACGACATATCTCCCTGTGTGCCATTGCCCTTATTATTATGGCCCTACTTTCCCAAAGCCACCCTGAAAGAATCGAACAGTAGGCCTAGGAGCAAAATAATAATTAAGTTGCTTGTGTTCAAGCAAAAATCAATGCATAGTGTTGTAGAATGACCATAAACAATTGTAAAAAAGCGAGTTTTGCCTTTAATTTCCCCAGAGGAGATGAAAGCTGCAAGGGAGATGTTACTGAACAGACCATGGTTTCTCTGTTTAAAGGCTTTTGCTGTCTGGACCTGGAAGCTGTAGTGTTCTGGAAGGAACAGGCAATCCATTCCAGTGGTCCAGTTCACATGTCGGAGCTCACTTTCCACAGGAAGGCTGCCCTGTGGAAAAGTATTTAATAATAGTTAAGTGTTAGGAAGGTCTCTTAGAGCTGGAGGGGTTACCTGTCTGAGTTTGGAACTCCTAGAGGGACTGGGGTGCTGCCTGCCACTACAAGGAGCAGCGAGAGACGTGAGCAGGTGACTGAGAGTCAAAAAGGGATTAAGGAAAGCCAGAAGGTGAGCCAGGCCAGAGGCTGGCGAGTTGATATCCCTGGAGGGGAGAGTAAAAATGTGAGAACGCACGCATGCGTCCTGTTCAGCGTACACGAGATACCATTATGCTATGGGTAACTCCTGGCAGTGTGAAATTGCCCTTTAAGCACCTTAGCAGAAAGAATCTCAAGGCACACAGGGTCAATGCAAGCAAGCTGCCTTGCGTGTTTATTGCGAAGTGCAACGTTTCGGGGTCACTCCCCTTTCTTAAACACCTTACCCTCAGGTTAGTCCTGCTTGCCTCCTAGTGCACAGATTAACCAAGTTGCAATGAAGTACAGACGTATAGCTTCTTAAACAGTGAACTGGTTTATTGAACAAGGCAGTAAATCTTGATCACAGCATTCAGGCAGTATACAGTATGTCTTCATATACATTCAGAATAGACAGTGGAAAACCTTCATACTTTACAAAGTTGCATGTAAATCTCTCTGGGGGGTAGTGCAGCCTGTGATTTTCCTAGGGATCCCAGGGGGTATCTTGCTCCTTGGCACTGTCCTTACTCCTGAGCTCATCCACTCATGTTCCTGTTTGGAGCTTGATCACTGCAAGGGTGCTAACCCAAACTACTCTTCTTGTTGGAGCCAGAAAGCTGCTCATTAACTAAATTGCCACAAACTTTCACTCCTAGATCAAATATAACACAACTTCTAACACTAAAAAACCTGCCCCTAACAGGGCCTTTCACCTGCTTAGTCTTGTACCCATCTCCCCGCAAGTTGGGATCCAGGGAGATAGCCCTGAGCACATTTGTGCTCTTCCTTTTAAACTTTTAAACACTGCCTCCTCCTGGGCAAGCTAAGAACCAGCTCAGATTACAACAGACACAGGAAAAAGGACAACAGCTGCCTGGGTAAATCAAAGGACCACTTAGGTTTTCAAATACAAGGGAAACTGCCTCAGTTAAACACTTAACCCGCAGGGTCTCTACACATTTATCACAAAGATTATTCCAGGGTATTGGACGGGATATAAATGGTTTGACCTTAGTGTACAGACTTTATAATCCTGTTTTATCTTAACTTCCTATTTGATTAGTTTATTCTTGAATCCTCTGTACTCGCTTTTAAATGCATTGACATCTTAAGAACAATAATGCAAGACTTCATATAATATGCTCATTTTTTGTAATCATTTAAGTACATTTATATGAAGTAGAAATTGTCTTGTACTTTTTTGATGTCATTGGCTGGATTTTTCTCTGGCTGTTGTTTATTTGTTGCATGCATTTATTCTGTAAAGTTATTCTCCATTATCTGGCTTTTTGATGTTGATGTCCTGTTTTCAGTGCCAGCTTTGTATGCAACACTTTCCGTTGTTTCAAGTACATAATGATATGACTGTTAGATAGATCTTGTTGAGGACGTTTATCAGAAACAGACAGAAGTCTACATACAATAACACTGTTGTTCTCTGCCCAGCCTTGTTTCCTCTGCAGTCTGACATAAAAAGCTATTATCTTGTTCAAGGGTCAGTGACCTAACAGACATTTAAATGGGTAACAGTAATAATTAATGTGATAAAGTAATATGCCATAAAATAAAACCCAAATTAGGTGCGCTTATTCGAACAAAAACAACTTTTTATTTTACAGCTATAGGTTGAGGTCTGACAAATACAAATGATTATAAGAAAAACAGAAAAAGAAACCCCACCAATAGTTGTTGTTATATAATTATCAAGTTTAACTTATTAACTAACAAAAAAATTGATTGACGGTTTGTGGCTTTTTAGGGTTACGTAGCCTCTTCAAACATCTAGGGCAAGTTAAATACCAAGGCCACAGCCCCGATTACCCTGTCCTGCCTTATCTTTGTGGTGTCCCAGGTTCTATAAAAAATCAGGTAGCTAGTTTATGGGACAACTCCACCATCTATTTTTCTAATTTCTATTAACTATTTCATGGATTGTGGCTACAGATTTTTTTAACCCTCTATCAAGTTTTGTGATTTTTATACTACTTTTTAATTAGCTAATGAATTATCTAGGTCGAACACTTTAAATTTATTGCACTGCACTTTAATTTTTTTGTTAGTTAATTTGTGGATGAATTTATGAAGTATTATTAATTTATAGAGTAACTTAATTTCATAGGAATTGATTATTCTTATCAATTTTCTCACTTGAAGTTATTTAGGATAACTTAATTTCATTACAACTGCACTAGCACTTTAACTTAATTTTTAGCACATTCTTTATTCAATTAATTCTCTATACAAGTACAGTTGAACACTTATCAGAATTCTTTGTCAAACTTGATAATTATATTACAGCAACTAAAGTACTATGCCATGTAAGAAAATGATTGCCTTGTTTCATTGAGACAGGTTGCAGTAGCATGGCACTCCATCTGCAACCTTTTGGTCCCATAGGGGCTCAAATCGTAGCTGCAATGTCAAGAACTGTAGTATAAGAGCAGCCTCTTGTAGTGCCTAGCTCAGCATCGACTTCAGTTGAGTTTAATTTTAATTGGCTACTAAGTATGATTTGTGTTTGCAACTTCCTCAGCTGACCCATGGCAAACCAGAATGTTTACTAAACCACACCGACAAAGAGCTAGCAATCTAAGGAAGCTATTGCATGTAATGAAGGTCACAAAGTTAGCACCAGGTAATAACCTAGAGCAGTATGTAGAAACACGGAGCACCACATGACGAAGGAGAGAGTATTATAATAAAAATTCCAAATTTATTGATCCATTAAAAAAGTGCTTTTGAGAAAGTGGCTGGACAACTACGAAACACGTTAAGCCTATGGTTCTCTAATGTTTCTACAACCGTGTGCCGATTTTAATGGATGAATAAATTTGGAATTTTTATTATAATACTCTCTCCTTCATCTTGTGGCGCTCGGTGTTTCTAGATACAGCTTGGACTATGACGTTTTCCCAGGGTTACTTTCCTTAACGTGATGCACAAAGAGGAAGAGTTATACACCGTGTTGCTCCTAGGTAATCAATTGTGATTTGCTAATAACTTAGAGCAGGTTATTAGTAAGTCAGATATACTGGCCACCAATAGCAGACATCTGAGGCTATTTACTAGGCCTAACCAAACGTGTTTCTATTATTATATGACCCCTTAAAGCTTCTGTTCGCCTTTAAATGAAATACTAGCATGATGCAGAAAGTGATATTCAGAGAAAAATTACAATTGGTCTTTTTTTAAATGATATAGCTTCAGTTTCAACAGCTCTCTAGTTTGGAATTCCAGCTGCTATCTGGTTGTTAGGAGCCAAATTACCCTAGCAACCAGACACTGGATGAAATGAGTGACTGGAAGATGAATAACAGAAGGCATGAAGTATAAGAATGTTTTTAAGTGCCAGGGTTGGTGACCCCTATTTCAAAAGAAGCAGAAGAGGAAGGCAATTTACATTTTAAAAAATGTAAATGTTACAGTAAATAGGACATTTTATACCATACTACCTTTAAGTCAAGCCCTCTATAGCCCTCAGTCACTGAGAGGCAAAGATTTGCATTTCGCAATGTAATACTCTTCCTTAAGCTGTTATTGCATTGCAAATTTTTATTGCGCTTTGCCCACTTTTAAGAAGTGCTTGAAGTCTTTTGGAGCAAACAACTTTTTCAGTAAGGGTTGGCAAAAGCTATCTTAAAAAGGAAAATTTGTTCTCACAGAGGCATAACTTTTCGTATTGTGAATATATTTTCCCTTACCAACTTTTATTACATTCCCCCAATAGTCTTTCTCCCCGTTGAATGGAAAGTCAACCCCAAAATAAAAATGTGCCTAATAAAAGAAAAGATAAATGTAAGCAACTTTCCATTATACAAATATTAAACGTTTTCAGTGTTTCTAAAGTTATTTATAAAAGATATTGCTATTGAAATCAGCATTTGTTTAACTCCTGCGCAAAGAATAGAAAGGGCGAAACAAAACACTGCTCTCAATAGCAATATATATACAAATAACTTGGGTTGAAATTCCCTTTAAAGTAGCAGGAAACATCTTTTTACTTGAGGGTGCCAAGACAGGTGCACCGGCCCAGAGTTTCAGGGTAGTAAATGCGATCACTTGGGGGTGCCTAACTTTTGGCAAAAGAACTTTCCTTCTCCTTTAAGTTAATTCTGCAGAAAAGCAAAACTGATTTCTAAAATTATGAAATTCTAAGTATTTTTAGGAGTTAAATAGCTCAGTTCATGAAAAGTTACCAAATGCTTTGTAACAATTTGAACACAAAGTGAAATTCATCACAACAAGGCTCATTAACTTGGCAAATATGTACTAGTGCAGTAACCCATAGCAATCACTCAATGATGTACTTTGCTTCTGGGAAGAAGTTTCCTTACTTTCTCACACAATGTACAGTCCAGCAAACATTTTCTGTCCGTTTGTCTTCATTACTCTGCCCGGGTGACTAGTCAAGGCGTTTAACTTCACCACGGAGAGCAGATTGTCTCAGAATATCACTGCCTACATAATGCTAAAGGTTGATTTTAAAGTGAATTGTGTATAATTGGATATAATCACCTAACAGATCATAATATGGACCTGTACGGCCCACAAATCTGTTAAAACACATTTATGGCATGTTGATAAGACTGCCTTCTGGCATCCGGTCCCTGCCCCAGACAGGTGGGGCTGCCAGATTAAATCTGATATTGTAAAATAGCACCATGGGCTTTATTATGTACTGTATAAAAAAGTATGATTGCTTGCTGTCAGGGAACATGGAGCTGTTAAAGACCACCAGGAGGCCCTGGCTACTTTTTAGGTTATAGTTAAGACCAAGAAGGAGCTGGGAAACACATGTGTCAATGTGCTTGGCACAGCTTATTAAGTGCATGAAGGGTTAACAAGGCAGGCAGAAGGTAGCCACTGGCACAGGCAGGGTTATTTTGCATACAAAGTACACCCTGTATTGCAGCACTGGCAGAGCAATAAGAAAAAGTAAGGTGAAGGTTCTGGCACATACAACGTAACAGGCAGGAAGGCAGAGAAAAGATCAGGGTTCAAATTAAAGACCAATGTCCAGGGGATGGGACAATGCAGTCACCTTACAGGCAAGACAAGTAAAGGTCAATTGCAGGATAAAAAGATACAAAGTGAGAATGCACAGATAGCAAAGGTGCCTACCACCAGTGAGGGTGATCATAGAAACTGACAAAGTCCTTTGTGTCAATCCTCATTTTGAAGGGGAACTTCAGGATACATGGCAAAGCATTAATGTGACACGGCTAGAGGCTCTGTCCTGGCAAGCGGCACAATGCCACTGACATTACCGAGCTGCATTGGCTTTATGATGTCATTACGGAGCATCACAATTATCATCAAACCTTTTGCCGATGTTTGGTGAAATAAACCATTTTAAAAAGGGAAAAACCTAAATGAATTAATGCCTTCGATTTTAACACATGGATTCACATTTATGCCCTATGCATAATAATTGCAAAGCAGACTCATTTTTGCGGTTTACTTAAAGGAAAACTATACCCCCCAAACAATGTAGGTCTCTATTAAAAGATACTGAGTAAAACAGCTCATGTGTAAAACCCTGCTTCATGTAAATGAACCATTATCATAATAATATACTTTTTTAGTAGTATGTGCCATTGGGTGATCATAAATAGAAAATTGCCATTTTAAAAAATAAGGGCCGCCCCCTGAGATCGTAAGATTCACTGTGCACACATACAAACCACATGTAAGGTCACATGAGCCAATTAACAGACAGAGTTCTGCCTTTTGCTTCCTCACTTCTTCCTGTTACAGTTAGTGTTGTAGTATTTCTGGTCAGGTGATCTCTGAGGCAGCACAGATAGAGTCACGAAATGGTGGTTCAAGGCAAGAGATGTAAAAGGGCAATATTTATGTAAATATATATTCCAGTTTGGTAAGATTCTTTAATATGTCATTCAATTTGATATAAACTATCTGTTGCTTAAGTATTCATTTTGGGGGTATAGTTTTCCTTTAAACAATAATTTTTCTGTGTTTTAAAAATCTATACATGGAAGAGTAAGGCTGAAAAGTAAATGAAATCTTGAGATGTTAAAAGTTTAGTTGCTAAAAATATAAGTACATTAATGTTCCTGACATTTTTCCGGGGATTATGATCTTGTAACTATTCGATGCATTGTATTATTATCTTGCCTTATTTTACTCTGTGCTGTTTCCCTCATCTGTAAATTCCAGCTTAACCTTATTCCTTATGAATGCTCGGGGAATCTCATGCCGTATGTGTCACTATGCTCTAGGGGAACCGATTTGCCTTGCTCTTTAGCCTTGACCCTTCCATTTTGAAGAGCTTTATCCAATAGAACATTACAAAACGAACATGCTGCAGTGTAAATAAACTAGGGATGTTTCCATGCTGGTGGTTTTAGTAGTTTGAAGGCAAATTATAGTCTTGGCTGGCAAAGTTTTAGTTTAGCCTACAGGTCTTCACGTTCTACAGGCTTATAGAGTTGGAATGCTTTGTAAACAAGCAAATGGCAGCACATGACAATTCATATTTAATTTTTTGTTTCTGTTAATGGTATCTACAGCCAACAACACACTAGCACAGTTAAGAAGGGAACTTCTAGAAGAAGGACTCATTGATCATGCAAGAATAATCCCTATGTATGAAAATGAGCATAGTATCAGTGTCTCAACAAAACCTCACTGCTCTGAGACTTTATGAAAGGATGGATTGTAGCAGTTCAGAAGTAAAAGCCACTTCCTTTTTTCATCCCGTTCCAAGAACTTCTCTGTGCTGACACGCAGACTTTACTCCCACTTCTCGTTAATGAGGAATCACTTGAACTTTGTCCAGTGAAACTTTGCCACCCCTGTGACCGTGTGAGATAGTTGCAAAGGGCAGAAAAAACAGCCTGTTTGAGACACAGGAAACTGGGAGTTGTATCCCTCTATCTATTGATGAATTACAACGAAGATGTCTTATTTGTTTACTCTTATAAAACTCAACTTTGTCCATCCAACACATCACTTGGGAACATATAAATGGTACTATCACACATCATCCTACCTTTGCTCTACAATGACCTAATTATAATGCACCACACAAAGTGCAAAAAAAGAAAAGGCAGCAACAAGCTACATGCCTCTGTGCTGCATTTTGGATTTTAGAGTCTCAATGTACCCCAATATGCAGTGTGCATCGGGCCCTTTTTTTAAACCTTCATTACAGGAGGAGGTAAGGGCATAGCTGAGCTGCGCCTCTTGCTCTCTGCTCTGAGCGACAGGTTTTTAATCCAGAGTTCAGTGAACGGCAACCTCGAGGGCAAATGCTCTGTACTTGCAACCCCGGAGATTCATAAATAACTCCTAATATAATGAACTATAGGAAGGGCTATATTTAGGTCTGGAACTTAGACCCTCATCCACCCCTCTCTGTTCAGCCCATGCCCAGGATGCTCTGCATATGAGCCAATTGAAAAAGGTTAGGGTACCCCCTATCTTTAGCTTTGGTTTACTGTAGGTTTTATAATGTATAGATTATAGTTTTTCATCTGTACATTTTGTTTGTCTCCTTGATTAGAATGGGGAACTGATTCTGTACATGCAGGATTAAGACATTTGATCTACCTACCTTAAATATTTAAATATCTAACCCTTCAGTGTTAGAACAAGAAGTTGCGCCTTTCATCTTTATACATATGGGACAGGGGAACTAATCAGGGATTTTTACTTAACAAACCCTACCTCATAAATCACTAAATTATAGACTTGTCAAGTCTCTATGCTAAACAACCAACACTACTTTTCAGGGGCTCAGCATTTTTGTCAGTATCCTTAGCAATCAGTGCCGTTGTTTGACAAATTCATTGAAGTCAGACAACTTTTGAAACAGCTGAGAATTAAATACATACATCTGAAGTGTTAATTTTAATCTTGTGTTATAGATGTACATACATATTTATGGCTACAGTCAGGATGGGCTTTGGCTTTCAGATCACAGTCTTATACTGTGCAGACCTTCAAAATGCTTGTTTGTGTCCCACACAGAAAGATGTCATTAAAGGCGCCCAATCAAAATTTTCCAGCCAGCCCGATTGATGAGCTGACCGATATCCAAGTCTTCTGCCAATATCAGTCAGCTCATGTCCCACAATCCACACGCCAAATATCATACGAAAAAGTTTTGTAAGTTAATGTATTATTGGTAAGTCTATGGCCACCTTAAAGGAATTGTTCAGTGTAAAAATAAAAACTGTGTAAATAGATAGGCTGTGAAAAATAAAAAATGTTTCTAATATAGTTAGTTAGCCAAAAATATAATGTATAAAGGCTGGAGTGATTTGATGTATAACTTGTCAGTCTGAACCCAACTTCCTGCTTTTCAGCTCTCTTGGTTTACACTGACTGGTTACCCTGGCTACCAGGCAGTAACCAATCAGAGACTTGAGGGGGGGCACATGGGTCATATCTATTACTTTTGAATCTGAGTTGAATGTTGAGGGTCAATTACAAACTCACTGAACAGAAATGTACCATGTGGCCCCCCTTCAAGTCGCTGACTAACTCAGCGTTATAGAGCTGAAAAGCAGGAAGTTGGATTCTGGCTGTTTTATTAGACATCTGTTCACTCCAGCCTTTATATATTACATTTTTGGCTAAGTAACTATATTAGAAACATTTTTTATTTTGCACAGCCTATCTATTTACACAGTTTTCTTTACACACTGAACTATTCCTTTAAATCTGGCCAATATTTGTTACCATTTGTTCTATTTGCATATTTATTTCTTAGTGCAGACTACATGGCTTAGCCACAGTAACCCACACTGGCTTCAGGCACTCAAGGACCTGGTTTATTCTCACATCTACCAACAAGGTCTTTCAGGTTTAATGAGACCAGCAATGAAATGTCAGCACTTACCTACACTATTACAATAAAATACTTTATACTTTATATATATAAAATACTTTATATATATAAAATACTTTATATGTCAAACATACACAATCAAACAGAAGATAATATGGGTAAATTACAAATCATGCGTATTTACTCCAGCATTCACTCTATTCCTTTCTGGTTATTTTGGTATTCTGAGTTTTTTTGTTTGTTTTATCCATGAGTCATCCTGTACCTAAATAAATAGCACATTTGTAAATATGCTGTACTATTTTACTCCCCATTTTCCATCTCATCAAGCTAAGTTATTTCTTTCAGATAATAACCCTTTCTGGATTTCGTTTCCTGTCTGCTTTTGTGAACAGAGGACTTTTTCCAAAGAACATCACAAAAGCTTTATTAACATGGCTGCCAGGTTGCTTTTGTTTAGCAAGATTTGTAAACCTAAAAGAGGATTGTTTGAGATGTTTTCCCATTGATCCTTTGCTGCACTAGTCAAGTAAAGAGCTTAGAAAAAAAGAAATGTAGCTCATAGAACAGGAGGCTTTGAGAAAGATTTTAGAAAGATGTGAAATAAATCTACTATATAAAACTTATAAAGTGGGCAGTGAAAAGAACAAGTACTTTATAAAGCATCTTTGGAAATGAAGAACTGCAGTATGTGAAATGGAGAAGTCTATTTAAAATATGCCATGAGTTGTGTCTTCAAAAAATTGAAGCTGGGGGCACATGAGTACTGCTTACACTGAGGGTCATTTTCATGGTACTGATGTCGATGGTAGCAAAGGGTTTTTAGCACTGCTTGGCATATTATTCCGAGCATACCACTGTATCAGAACCCAGGCTTGCATAGAGTATAACTTAGTCTGCACCATGCAAATCCACAGGCACATACTGTACCTAGCATAGGAGGACTTGGTCACATGAGGAAAAGCCCAAACAGACCCCAAAGACACCAGGGCAGAGGGAACTTTACAGACACTTTACTTGGTGCTAAAGCTATAAGTGCAAAATTCTTATACTTTGCACAGGGTGGCATACATCAGGAGTGTGTCATGCCTAGTGTCCAGTACACAAAATGAGGTATGCAGGTTCTCCTCATACCCCTAACTGCGATTTCAGGGTCACTATCCCCACTATATTCCTTGATGGGGCTTGGAAGTCCATCTAACTACCCTGACTGATCTGTACCCCGATGTTGTACTCCGCTTCCCACTATCCTGTCACTGACTTGCCCTGTGGAAGCCGTGGACCACTCTTTCATCTGCTTATATAGGATCTAAAGCTGGCCATGCATGACAGATTTAAGTTGGGGATTCTAGCCTTTAAGCTTGAGTTGGCAACATATATGCCTGTCTATGGGTTCTTTCCGACTGCCTCCCCATCTGCTCATTTGCTCCATCTGAGCAAAAACCGGCCAAAATCTGTCAGGCAGGTTTGAAAATTCTTTCGGGTGAGGACCATATCAGCAAGCTAATGTGGCCATCTACTGACAGGCCTGCATAGGTCTCTGTTATGATCTGGTCTTTGAACCTGGGGTCCAACTGAGAGATCAGCCCAACTTAGCTTTACACATAGATGGCCAAATCCACTCATTTCGCAACCTTGCCATGATATCATGATTATCATGTGGTCACACACCTTATCTAGGTTAATACAGTATCTTCTAGTATGGCAACTGCCTTTAAAACAGTTTAAGAAGACATATGGCACAACTGATTATCAAAGTGGACAGGTATACAGAAAGAATTGGAGTTTTCATGGACCTAGGTTTGCTCACTTGCTTCACTTCAGAGCAATTTCTATCTATCCTGGGATGCTCCTCCATCCCTTTTTCAAGTCTGATACAAAAATATTTGTATTGCATCTGGCAGTGATTGTTCATTCTTTTGTTTTCCTGGCGTGGGAGAAATGTTCCCAGTTGTGTGTTTTCATAGGAATTTGAGATTCTTCTCTTTACAGTATAAAGAAGCCCACGTCATCTATGGATCACACGGTGGACAAGAAGAATCAACAATGATAAAGGACAATGCCAAGTCTTTGTTTATATAGCGTGGTTTTGTGAAAAGGTCACTGAATGGAGGAGTTGTTCTAACAGCATTGCAAAGTTTCATGAGAGAAGTACAATGTGTGAGGGCCCAGGTCTGCTCTTTGTTTCTAAGTTAAAGAAATAAATGTGCTGTCAATTATTTTCTTTATTACCCTCTTGTGCTGGGGGCTAGCAGCCTAGCAATGTAAATTATTCCAATGTAACCTAATGTAACTTATTACAGTAATGCTGGCTAGCTCTGGGGGAAGGAAAAGGTGCATTTATAAATGCTCTTAAAGGAGTAGGAAAAGGGAAATCAAAGGGGATCTAGTTGTTTGGTTTTCCCTCAGTGATTCTTGTCATTTACTGGATACCCCCAAATGAGGCCGCCTTCTTCAAAAAATGCACCAGCTCAGGGGTACTGTTTCCTGTTGTTATAGATATCTGCAGCTGGCATTAATGAGAAGGAATGCAACAAATATGGAGACATTGGCGTAGAAGCTTATGAATATTAATTTCAAGGTCAGATGTGCAAAACCATTTTGTTAGTCAGTGGGGAACTGCATTGCTCAGAAGTCCCAAAGCGTTGGTTTTTCAGAGTGATGGTAGACATGGAGATAAATCTGCTCTACACAAGCAACTAATTCCCTGAAAACAGTTTTCCATCAGTGGGAAAACGTGTGTTACTTCGGTTTTTTTAAGTAGCCTGTAATTTCCCTGCAAGACAACTTTGGGTTTTGGTCACCAAAGCCACTTATATGTTTTTCAGCTGGTGACTTACACTATTGATGGTGGGAAAGCATTTTCATGGGATTAGTCAACCTTGGTAGAGCAGACTAATTGCAGGCAACTAATTGTTTGCCGTAAATGTCTCTCCAAAGGTCTCTCCAGCAGCTTATTGGCCCATGTGTGTGGCCTGTCGATCGGCCTGTTTGACTGATATCTGGCCAAAAATTGTGTCTGAAAATCCTATCAGATGAGGACCACATTAGCAGACCACAATAGGCCCCAATTTATGATTCAATTCACATAAGTGGCCAAATTGGGCTTCGATTTGGCAGAGTATGGCCTCCTTAAATCTGATGAATCCTGAAATAATAAATTAAAACATATACAGTATTACGCAATTGAAAAGTTCAAGCATATAGAGTACACTCATTTGGCCTAATCTATCTACTTTCTTATCACATCAGTCATAAAAAAGGTAAAAGGTAAGCCTAGTGTCAGATGTGGCATTTTCTCTGATGGCAGAGCATTTCCATTTAATTACAATGTAGTGTGCCAAAGGTCAGCCATATTACATTCACCATATTAGACAGCAGCTGAAACAAGAAGAAGGCACATCTGAAAGCAATTCTGTTGTAAAAATAACATTTTATTATCAAACACAAATGCAAACTTTATTTTGTATTATAAAACATATTCTATATTGGACAGATGTCTTCAAACTTCTAGTTAGGTCTTAACTAGTCTGTAATGTCTATACAGTCTATAATGCCTATAGACCCCTTTTTCACACACAAGAAACTTTTTTTGTTGTTAAAACAAGACAACTTGATTAATGGAGTGAGCTTGCACCCCAGCAACTGAAATAAATAAATATGGGTGCTTCTCCCATGGATAAAGGCAAGATAGATGATAGATTGGTGAACAACGCTCCTACTCACAAGATAGATCAGGGCTGTCCAACTGGCGGCCCATGACCCCTCTTGTGTGGCCCCCTACATGAACGTCTGCCTGCTGTGTCTGTTTACCATGTGTAAAATTAAAAAAAATATCACTACAGAGATAACTGGCCCCTGCATTGTGTACATCCCAAATACAGACTGTAATCCCCTGCATTGTTCACACTTGTGACACCTCTATTGTTCACACCCCTAAAGCCCTGTACTGTTCACACCTGAGACCCAGACTGAAACTGCCCACATTGTTCACCTATTCACACTTCATACAAACTGCTGGAGGGGTACCAGCACTGTGTCATTGTATGTAGTTTCTGTGACTCCTGCTGTATTTTACCAGCCCTATGCTCCCTGTGTGTGCCATACTTTGCCTGCCTTATGCTCCCTGTGTGTGCGCCATATTTTGCTTGCCTTATGCTCCCTATGTGTGCCATATTCTGCCTGCCTTATGCTCTCTGTGTGTGCCATAATTTGCCTGTCCTATTCCGCCTCTGTGTGCCATACACTTTCTGGCCTATGCTCCCTGTGTGTGCCATACTCAGCCTTCTCTATGCTCCCTGTGTGTGCCATACTTTGCCTGTCCTATTCTGCCTTTTGTGCCATACACTGTCTGCCCTATGCTCCCTGTGTGTGCCATAATTTGCCTGTCCTATTCCGCCTCTGTGTGCCATACACTTTCTGGCCTATGCTCCCTGTGTGTGCCATACTCAGCCTTCTCTATGCTCCCTGTGTGTGCCATACTTTGCCTGTCCTACTCTGCCTTTTGTGCCATACACTGTCTGCCCTATGCTCCCTGTGTGTGCCATAATTTGCCTGTCCTATTCCGCCTCTGTGTGCCATACACTTTCTGCCCTATGCTCCCTGTGTGTGCCATACTCTGCCTTCTCTATGCCCCCTGTGTGTGCCCTGCTCTGCCTGTGGAAAATTAGCCTGGTATTTGTTCTGGGGGTTTGTTAGCATTTGGAAATTATTGTTAGGGGTCCCTAAGGTGTTTGAACATGTGCTGGTAGGGGTGCTGTGTTATACACAGGGGAGGAGGAGGCATATGGATTAAAGGTATGTCTTAATATGACTTAACATCACATATGAGTGATGAGTGATATCCCTGCGATGAGCACCAACCATTTGGTTTTTTGGTGTGTTGCCACCCTTAATGTGGGCATGGGTGTGGTTTAAAGTGGGTGTGGTTTAAAAACAGGGAGTGGTCAACACTGCTTCCATTATCGGCCCTCCACCATGTAGGCCTGAAAAATTCTTGCCCTCTGTACCACAGAAGTTGGACAGCAGAGATAGATGATAGATCAACAAATATTTTTTTAAAACTGGGTAAATAGATAGCTGTCATGAGCGTCGGCGCATCCGTCCTCTTTGGCGGCGAATCCAAAATGGCGGCGCCCATAGCTACCACTTGGGTAGCGGATGGCGCTGGCGCTGTGACGCCCAGGTCGCCGGTTCAATGCCCAAGTATAGGAATTTTAGTTTGTCTGCTATTGATTCCTGGATTCCTGACCTTGCCTGGACTTTGACCTCTCTGATTTCTGCCTGCAATTTAACTCCTGCCTTAATATTGACTCTGATTTCTCCTGATCCCTACCTGTACCGCAAATTGGACTTAAACCCCTGGTCTGCTTCCTCCTTGGTCCCGACTACTCCCGCTGGGTGCCGTTAGGCAATAGTATGTGCAAAATAAAATGTTTCTAAAATAGTAAGCCAAAATTGTAATGTATAAAGGCTGTAGTGAATGGATGTCTAACATAACAGAATAGAACACTACTTCCTGCTAGTGATGAGTGAATCTGTCCCATTTCAATTCGCCGAACAATTCGAGAAACAGCCAAAAAATTCACAAAACGCAAGTCAATGGGCGCTTTTACATGCAATAAATTTTTACATGTGCAACAATTTTTCTCACTCTAAATGTATTAAAGTCAATGGGTGTTTTTTCTTATGGCAACTTTCTTTGTCCTAATGTATGTTAATGGGCATTTTTTCTTATGGCAACTTTTTTGTCCTAATGCTTTAAAGTCAATGGGTGTTTTTTCTTATAGTGACGTTTTTCATCAAATGCATTAAAGTCAATGGGTGTTTTTTCTTATAGTGACGTTTTTCACCAAATGCATTAAAGTCAATGGGTGTTTTTTCACTACGAATTTTTGCCACAGTTTCACGAAAATATTTGCACATAGCCAATTTCAGAATTTCGGCACGAATCCATGACTGGCGAATAAATTAGTTCATCGCTACTTCCTGCTTTTCAGCTCTCTAACTTTGAGTTAGTCAATGACTATAAGGGGAGCCACATGGGACATAATTGTTTAGCGAGTTTGCAATTTATCCTCAGCATGCAACTCAGATTCAAAAGCAAACAGTTATGACCCATGTGCCCCCCTCAAGTCATTGATTGGTCAATGCCTGATAACCAATCAGTGGAAACCAAGAGAGCTGAAAAGCAGGAAGTAGTTTTCTGGCTATTATGTTAGACATCCAGTCACTCCAACCTTTATAGATGATATTTTTGGTTAACTAACTATATTGAAAACAATTTTTATTTTGCGCAGGCTATCTATTTACCCAGTTTTTATCTTTACACTGAACAATTCCTTTAAGAAACCAAGGAATTATTGTGTATTTATTTGTGTTTTCAGCACCTGGCTCTAGATGTTATCATGATCAACACTGCAGAAAAGACAATGGCAACCTGAATCATGTGGTATCACACTTAGAATGTGCCATGGACAGGTTTTTACTTTGATAAATGTTCTAAAGTATTTAAAAAAGCTTTTGATTACAAATGAAATGAAAGCTCATGCTGTAGTCTTTGTCCATCACCATATCTTTTTACAAAGTAGCTTTAAAGTCTTTGAAGTCTGGTATGTTGGAAAGTCTGGAAAGTTCTTTTTTCATAATTATGTTGGGCATATGTTCACTGATCCAGCAGTGTACTCATCATTCTACATGACATTTCTCTGTATAGTACCGCCTAATTGTCACTACTGTGCCAGAGCGAGGGAAATCATTTGTACAAGGTCAATGAGGCAAGGTAGCTTAGCATTTCACTCCAGTGTGAAAAGGGCAAAATTAAAGGTACAGAAATAATGAATGTTTTATTAAGCATTAAAATACTTTTTCTTTCATTAAAGCAGAGGTTCCCAAACTGCAGAGTTGCCTCCAGGGAACGAGGAATAAGAAGATCAGAGGATAGGGGAGCTCAAACTGCAGGTCAGTTGGTGTCACATTCATCTTCAATTCTTTTTAAACCTCTTAGTTGGAAGTCTAGCCCAGAATCCAATTAAGGTGTAATAGTGAACTAAATTCCTGTTCTATATATTCCTAGGCACATAGTAGGATGGCCGCAATATTTTCATACAAATTTGTCAATTCAGTGTCTAAAATACCCCTTCCAATAATCCATGCCTGTTCAAATACAGTATGTTCTGCTGCTCTATGTGCTATCTGATTATGGAAACATTAGGATGCATTATAGACCTTTATGTCTGAAAGGCCTTAGGAGTGTGCAAGCAGCCCCTGTCTCGTCAGTTCCCACAGGTAGACACTACTTGAGGAATGTCCAACCTGCAGCCTGCGGTCCCAAACTACACTGACTGCTGAGAGGAATAGTTCAAAAATAGTTCAGGAGCTAGATCATGATACTCAATAAAAATAATTTTACCCGAGCAAAGACTACACCTGAGAACAGCACTGCCTGCACATTGATACAAATGGAACTCTGACTGCCTAGTCATTTTGCTCTCTATGGGCATGTAAATGTTGGACATATGGTCCGTCAGCTGTTCTTGTATTGCAACTCGCAACCTCCTATGAAAGCCTAGATGTCAATGGATGCTAGGGGCAAAGTACAACATCAGGTGCAGAGAAACAGTGTGGGCATTGCTGCATGGCAATAACGTAAACAGAAAGCCTTTTCAGCACAAGCTCTATCAATGCCAAGCCATCAATAAAGAACAGATTGTTTTTTGGCCCATTGACAATAATCTTTCTAGCTGCCAGTGTAGGAAGGCCTAGAGATGAAGTATCTCAATAACAGTCAGAAAATCAAAACTCAGCAACTGCTATTTCATGTTTCAATTGCTCAAATGTATTTAACTCTTTATTTCACTGCAATCTAAATCAAATCAAGTCCAACTGATTAAATATATCATAGTTGTGAGTCCTCTTAGCCCTGAGTCTTCTTAGCCAAGTCCTCTTTGACCTGAGTCCTCTAAAGCATGATTCCTCTGAGCTCTAAATCATTTTAGACTTGAGTCTTAAGTGCTGTTAGACCTCATTCCTCTTAGCCCTGAGTCATCTTAGCCCTTAGTCCTTTAACCTGGACTCTGAGTTCTCTTAACCCTGGGTCCTTATAGTCCAGACTCCTCATAGTCCTTAGTCTGTAGTCTCTATATCCATGTATTTTCTTAGCTCTGAAGCCTCCTGAGGCTCTGAGTCCTGAATTTTTGTAACCCTAAGTCCAATTACCCTGCCGGTTCTCTTAGCTATGAGTTACCTTAAGGTTATGCATAACCTCAGAAATGTAACTTTGCACAAGGGGCTCTAAATTAAACAGAAAATTGCACAAAAACCATATGCTAAAAATAATACAATTTAATTTTCCTTTATTAAAATGGTAAACAAGGTACAGCAGTTTTATCATTTTGGTGAATTGATTCTCAGTTGGTTTGCTTATCTCTATTTCTGACATGAACACAAAAGCCTTCAGAGTAAAAGTAAAATTATTTTACAATAATTATATGGACTATAATGTTCTATGATAAATCCCACTGCTCTCTCTTTATGTAACTATGGCAACAAATCAGCAATTATTTTTTCATCTGTCCTTAGTGGATAGATTAAATAAGGAAGATGTCAAGCTGGTTAATATAGGTTAAAGCACACAAAAAAAGTACTCTGGTGCTGTTAAATGTGGGCCTGTGTTTATTCTAGATCTAGTGTGGGAACTTTAAATACTATGCAAGTGGTATATAAATATGTATATACGTATACCAGTAAAATAGGAAATATTTTAATACATTATTTAAGACAAACTATTGGACTACCTGACATGTGGTGTTTGCCAAAATTAAAATTGTTTCGGTTTTAACATCAATAAATGCTTTCTTAAAGGTCCTGCTGTCCATTTATGTTCCAACACACCTTCATTCTCTATAGAGTAGCACCCCAGGTGTCTTATATTTGCAGGACTGGAAATAATGACTGGCTTTGGAACAGATAGCATTTTCCCAAAAAGCAAAGCCCAGAATGCAGCAGCTGGGCCCCTTATGCTAAGAAAAGAAGTGCAAATTTTAGTTATTGTTTGAGTATTGTTGCTAAATGATTATTCTAATTCAGTATGATGAATTCAATCCCTCCAGAACATAGGAACCACAGGAAACTGGCATGGGGTTGCATAGGGAAAATTCATTGTATCAAAGATACTATTTTTTGAATTCCAAGATATACAAGTCAGCTTTCTGTCCTTACATAACACAATGCATTTGGCATAAAGTTCTATATGACTGAATCACTGAATGAATAAATAATGCTATGTGACATTCATTCTGTCTGAAAGTGGAGCCCAGTTAGCATGGATTCAAAGATTGATGAGATCACTGCTGAACTGCATCCCAGCTACAAGCTTTTGAAGGTGCACAGAAATGTCAGGGGAAGATGTGTTTTAGGCAAGGAAGAGTGCAATGCAATGTAGCATTTCTATAAGGATGATTTCAGGCTATTTTGGTTCATTCTACTACTATAACTATAGAGGAAGCAGACCCTGTGGCCTTGTGGGGGACTGGACCATGGGGTCTGCTTTATAGAAATCCCCTCTCACCAACTACTCTCCTACCTTAAAAATGTGCATGCTTGCAAGCAAGCTGGAGGGAAGGAGAGGGGACCAGGTAGAAGCTGCTGTGTGTGCCAGGCCCCTCCGATGATTTGTGCGGGAGGGCCTGACACACTGTAGTTACACTATTATAGTTACAATATTTGGTCAAGAACCCTTTAATTCACAGCAATGTTACAACTGTAGGGAAACACTGCTGCCGTAGCAATTCAGCCATAGTTCCAAAATATCATGGGCAGCAAATCAGTATTTACCAGCAAAAAAAAGGCATTTTTCACAGATCTTATACTACTGTATCATCATTTAAATTATTTCCAGATAGCATGGGAATTGCTTAGCAGCTGCAAATGTCTGCAAATGTCTATTCCATACTAATATGCATGCTGCAATTATGTTCTGTACTTCAAAATAGATACAATGGATGTTGCAAATGGGTGTACACTTTTCGGCTCTATCCTGAAAAAAAGTGAATGCTGTCCGGGAATGTAAAACTCAGAGCATTACAAATAGGACAGCCAAATAAGTTAAAATGTAGGTGACCCGATAGGGAGATTGACCTGGGTGTGTAAACCCCTGGTCCGTCACTTTAGGGCACAATCTACACAACGTGATTGGTGTAAGTAAAATCAGTCTTGTTCTCACTCACCGGTAGCAGCAGGTGGCTCGGGTGCCGTGTTTGATAATGGAAAATAGTGAAAATAATAATGTGACGACTTTGTTTAACACCAAATTGATAATTTACTATGCTAAGGGAGTATCTCCATTTATAAATGTATTTATTAATTTAATTAATTCATTTACTTTATCAATTTATTAATTCATCTATTAAATGTTTCATCAATTGAATAAATGATAGTATGTATTTTTATTTATAATTGATTTTGATTTAATATATACATGATTTATTATACATATGAATTAATCTGCATGTTAACTTACTATGCATTTTTAAAAAATTTTTGCATTTTTTTTTACATTTTTGGAATTGTTTCACAATGTATTTATATGTTTATTGGAGCTATTATTGCGGGTTTTTATACTGATCTCGTTTTCCACATATGAGAATTTACCATTGTAGTCGGTGTTCCAGATTAACTAAATTGGTATTATAGGAGGGTTGATCCTTTCGTCATATCCTTTTAACATGTTTAAATTCTTGTAACGGTTTGTCTGTATAAGTGCCTATGATTATGTATTGGTAGATATGGAACTCATTAGGACATGTATTTTTAGTGATATGGAACTTCAAGTTTTAGTTTCATCGGCTGGTTCCAGGAGTGCGTGCTCATTTCTTTTTCATTTGGTAATTTATTAAAGTTTGATTTTTTCTGGTCAGACTTTTAAAGTAGAAAAAAAAATGTTTTTGTCTGGAAAAGAGATGTATTAAACCCAGGGGTGCTTTGCCAATGAGGCGAGTTGAGGATGTCGCCTCAGGCGGCAGCACCCCACTAGGTACCAGGGGGCGGTAAAAATGCTGCTCCTGGTACTTTAAGAGCGAATTTCCAGGGGAGGGGGGGGACAGCAGCAACTGCTGCTGCCTCAGGCGGCGGAGGGGCCAGGATTGCCCCTGATTAAACCCTGATGGTGTTAAAAGTCTGAATAACAAGTACTCCAACTCAGACCTGCCGAGTTCATGTAGAAATTAATAACAGATGTCCCGTTTTGAAGATCTGCGATGGGTTTTGTTCAATAATCTGAAGATTTTGTGGATTTGGGCGTCAAATTCAAAAAAGTCAGAGGTGTCCCTTTTGATGCAACCCACCATGGTAACCCTGGAGCTATAACCAGATCCAGTTTGGCTGTAGCTACAGGGTTCATCAACATTAATAGTGCAGTTGAGCTCCATTCTTTAGAAGATGATTATCCTGCATTTACCAACCTCTGAAATGCACAACAATAAAAGCTGCACTTGAAACAATGAATTTATCCCTAAGACACAGATCCAGCTCTGAGAAATCAGTTCAGACCAGCTTGTTCCCTACTGCTTAAAGGAAACCCATACCCCTTTTTTACATTAGCACATTCATTATTTGAACTTGCAAAACTTAATATAAATGTATTTTTGTATACAGTTATACTGTATTTGAAACCCTTTATGCTTATAAAGCCCTCCCTCGCCTTTTCCCATAGTGAAGTGATAGATTTTCCGACTTCTGCATTCCATAGTGGGTGGTGTACAGATTCTCTGGAAAGCAGAAAGACTTCCCAGTCCCAAAAGTCCCAGAATCCATCACTTCATGATGGGAAAAGATGAGGGAGGGATAAATCTGTGTTTGATGTCTATGTTAGATTTCAAGTGTTTGGTATAATAAAGAGAAGCTTCTGAACTGTCATCTCAAAGTAACAGTATCATCAGTTTCCTTTCCAGCTGCCTAGCTCTATTTGCAGAGTATTCCTTTAATTAAATGGTACATTTAGTATTATAAAAAGGGCAGTGTCTTTTCTAGACAAATTGTTCTAAAACTTTTCAAAGACTCAAAGGAAATAGCTCCTTTTTCTAAGTCACCTTAAGTAAGCTCTATTGTTAATGAATGCTCCCTTTTCCAGTACAAGAATGTGTGTATTGAAAGAAAAGGGTGAAATCTGACACGCATGTAGGAGGAAGAAAGGAGGCCGCTTTCAAATGCAGACCCATTCGTTGCAGATAAACAGGTTTCCCACATGCGGAGCAGGTGTCTCACCTGAGACCAGTCGGCATCAAGAAAATACTTTAAACAAAACAAAAATAAAATTGTATTTGTCTGTACATCTTATTAAATGGAAAATATACTGTGCTGTGAAAAATATTAAAGCATCTTTTATGTAATGGCATAACTTGATTCATTCTTGTTAAGATCAAACCTTCAATCTTATTTTGGGCTTTGAGTTGCCAACACAACCTGTTGAAATCAGATTCATGCAAGATCCACATGATAAAGGACACATCAGCAGTTCTGTTAGAAGTGTTATGACCACCCTAATAATCCCTAGCATAAATATTTGTATATATGTCAATATTTGAATGAATTTTAAAGGCCAAGTGCACAGTTAGAAGCAAACTGTGTAGGCATCAATGGGACCGTTTGGTTGTCAGACTCATTTGTAAAGTACCTTATGAAAAAGCCCACAGACAGCAATTCTATATACCGTAGTTCTATTTAGTTAGGTGCATATTTAAAAGTCTTCAAACAGTCTTCCTTTTATTTCAGTGTCACAAATAAAATATCAAAACATACTTTAACTTGAGTGTAAGAGCACCAAGGGGCATGTAATTCATGCATGCATGCAAATTGAGTAAATCACTGAAGGTTCACTGAAGGATACACCAAGCACTGCCTGAATTCTGTATTGTTACAGATACATGTCACCTTTCTGAGAATTTTATTGGGCACATCCATTATTAGTAGTAGTAGTACTCATTATTGGACAATTTAACCAATCTTTGCATATTATATATATATATAGTACAGGCATGGGACCTGTTATCCAGAATGCTCAAGACCTGGGGTTTTCTGGATGACAGATCTTTCCTTCATGCATTAAGTCTACTAGAAAATCATGTAGATATTAAATAAACCCAATATGCTGGCTTTTGCTTCCAATAAGGATTAATTATATCTTAGTTTGGATCAAGTACAAGGTACAATTTTGTTATAACCGAGCTTTTAAAATTTTGGATTATTTGGATTAAATGCAGTCTATGGAAGACAGGCTTTCTGTAATGCGGAGCTTTCTGGATAAAGGTTACGGCGTAATGGATCCCATACCTGTATAATGATAGTTTAATAATTATTACATAAAATAAATAAATTCATAGTTCAAAACCTTTATATGACTGTACATTTTGAACATTGATGAATCGTCTTTGTATGTTTATTCTGTGTTATTGTTGATCTAGAGCCTACTGCAAATATTTAATTCTGCTTGTCTAACACAAATTACAGCAGTTTACATACAACAGTGATATAGTAAATATGAGCTAGGCAGAACAGAATGGCAACTGCTCTGGTATTTAAAATTTGCTTAAAGTAAGACATTTAACTTCCATCTTACCAACTATACTCTTATATCTAAGGAAAGGCATCTTATAGACTATATCGCCCATTTAATGTTTTGACCTTGAAAATATCCTTGGTTCCTTTAAACTTGGCAACTGTGTTGAAGGATTTCAGTGGTTCCCATAGCAAGGAAAGAGTTCTCAGTGCTTCTCACTTTCTTATTGAGCCATATTTACCAACAAGGAGAACAAAAACATCAGATGCAGTGTAATAATAGTAACTATTAGACCTGTCATATAGTGCTTGTGTGCCATGCTGATTTGACCCTTTTAGAGCATAAGTTGGTTGCCCCCTATCTGGGGGAAAACAGCTTCATCTCTTTTCATTGTGAATGTGCAAAGCCCACCAGTTTTTTTCCCAGTGTCTCGCCAGTCCAATCCAACCCTGTGTGGACTGCATCAATAGGTAAAGCTGACGCACCCAGTAAGCCATGAGCAAATGTTATCATAACACAGAATGCTACAAATCACACCATCCTGCCAATTGCATTGGTTCTGTCACATTGGGTGCAACTAATGCTGCATATTAGATAAAAAATATGGCAATTTGCTTCTAAAATTGCCTTTTGCTCATTGTGCTTAAGTTGGCAAATTAAGTGTTATATTTTATAGAGCACTGTTTGAGCCTGCCCTAATACTCAGTCTCACTGCATTATAAAGAGGCTATGTAAATTGCTGTGGACAATAAGAGAAAGTTAGTTATTCCTACTATACAACTCTTTATTTTTGGTCGTAGTGGTTCTCCATGGAGGTCTCTATCTTCTGAGGGGTCGTCTTTGCTGAATGTGAATCACAGGGCACAGTGCATTGTTAAACTGTTAAACTAACACTATACCATATTACCTGTACAGGTACTTCTACAAAATTTTGAATTAGAAAACAACAGTGCTCTCATACTGTATTTAACCTGTGTGTCGGTAAGGTATATGGATGGTATAAGGAAGGTATAAGGATGGAGAAGAGGAAAGCATCTGTCTGCTCTATAGGATGTTCTGTTCATTTGCTCAGGTGCACAAACGCTCCTTCAATTCAAAGTTTATGTTGCTTTAGCCTAGCTAACAAGAAAAAAAAAAGAAATGTTAAATTAAAAAACATTTTATAAAGAAATTAGTACAGACAGTTGTTTGCATTGACTCTTCCTGCACAGCTGTAAACTTCTCAGGAGGAAACTGTTTTCTATGTAGACTGGATGAGCTTGAGGAGGGGAGGGGGAATGGAAAACTGTGACAGCACATGTTGTTTATTCCATTAAAGAAAATGGAATTTTGGATTTGGCATGCAAACAGATGTGAATTGGGGTTTTTTTTCCTGTAAAACATCGGCATAGATAATCAGCGTGAAGTTATCCTTATAGACTGTAGCAGAAAGTTTGCTGGCAATGTAAAGTAACAAACCAAGCGGCTGCAGGAAGCCTAAAGGGGCTATTAATTACCTCCATGGCAGTGTGCAAAGAAGAATATAGCATTTACCTGGTCCATCTTTGGAGAGGAGGGAGGAAGAGTTAAATAAGCATCCCTCTTTTGCCCCTTACAGAAGGGTATGCTGGGATCTGTACCTTGCCACACATGTTGTAATCTGCCACGAGGTGCAAAATGCAGCCAGACTGGAGGCAGAACTGCTTACTGAATGAGCACTAAGGGACTCTCCTTCCTGCTGACTTTCGTTATTTACCGCACAAGAGCAGGGAGGCAAAGCCCATTGCCTCATTGTAGTATAGGGATAAAATAATGCATATAGTTAGTGTGTTGGGGTAAAATAATTTGCTGCTGGATCCAGTCTTGAAGAAATATTATTGATTAAACCCAAGCCACCCAATTAAATGAATTCATGTAAATATTTGAATGACATAAATTACGTATAAATCGAATTTACTCGGTACATTGTGTATGAAAGAAAATGGGTAGATAAGGCAATATCCACAAGCCCCATTCCAGTATAGTTCACATGGGTGCCTGCTGAGAATAAAAACAATGGTCTAGTTCACACCACAGTTCAGACCAGAGCTGCAACCTGTTGCAACTGGTGAAATGTGTTGAGTGAACATACTGCATATTGGACTCAAGAGCAGGTGTCGGCACGTGTGCTTATACAATAAACCTTGCAACCTTTTTCCTATTTGAGGCAGAATTCCTCACTCAATGAATCCCAGCAGAAAAAAAATTCATCAGTCTAACACACACACATTCTCTATTAGGGGTAAAGCGTTGTTGTGGAACTTCAAAAACCAGAGACCTCTTGAGGTGAAAAGTGTATTTGACACAAGCTTCGTGGATTCTGAACTCACAAAGAGTCAGTAGCCCAAACAAAGAAATCATAGAGTTTTTATAAACTTGCGAACAAGACTTTACAGGCATAAAAAGGTGTTACCATTGCAAGGGCATAGAATCTCTTCAAAGCACAGAAAAACTGCTCAAATAACCAATGGAATGGTCCTTCCTCAAGGTCAATGTAGTAGTACACTCACAAAATGTCCCCATGTTTTGGACACAAATTCACCAAATTCAAGGTATTCTTTGCAGAGTGATGCTGGAATTGTGGGGGGAAAGGCAGCGCTGTGGGTAAAAACCATGGCAATTTGTGTCTCAAATTGCATTTTATACACTGCACCTAAAGTTATAAATTATAATCGAAATACTAGGATAACACACAAAAAACACCAATAAAAGATAAAGAGGGCTCTTCCCAAAAAAAGCTTACAATCTAAAAATGTTACACTCTGTCCTGCCTTCCATTCCAAATCGTGCAACAAGTGTGACTATAGTCTCAGGGGAATCAGGTTGTCAATTTATGCATGTGCAATTGCAAGGTTATACATGGAGTCAGGTGGTGAAATAATAAAAATGCTCCATATATTATCCCAAAAATATTCTGTTAAGAGGGTAGTGGATGGACTTTTAAATTGACAGTTAGTAATACGCTTAAACATTTTGCTTTTTAAATTATTTGGTTTTCATTTTACATTTGTTATGCTTTTTAAATTATTTGGCTTTTTGTTCAGCAACTCACTAGTTTGGAATTGTAGCAGCTATAGTATCTAGTTACCCCAGTAAACAAACAGTTGAATGTGTGACTAACAGGTGAATAGGAAGGAGCCTGAACAGAAAGATAAGTAATAAAACTTTAAACATAACAATAAAATTATAGCCTCACAGACAAATAGTTTTATTGGCTGCCAGGGGCAGTGACTAACATCTGAAAGCTGAAAAAGTGGGCAAAAAAGGAAAGCAAACAACTCAAAAACTATAACATGCACTCACACAAAAATAGACGCAGTCTATGTGCAAACTGACACTATTCATTAAAGGTACTTTTGTCAGCAACTGCAAATGGTATTTGACCTACAGTATGTACAGTATTTGAAATATCTCATGTTTTAAGGTTCAGATTACATTATAATGTGAAAATCATATAAAGAAGTCTAGACAACACATAAAGCTCTTGGGTTGTTGGACATGCAGCTGTAAAAATAGTCCTATGTTGTGTTTATTTTTACAAGTAAAGAATATATAAACCCTAATTTTACCTTATTGTACATATAAAGATACAGTAGTATACAGTGTAGGACTAGTCCTTTGTGTGTTTATTGATCCTTCCTCTCTCTATGCCTGTGGGCAGATAGTTCAATCACAACATGGTACGGTACAACTTGCTCTGCTCTCTTCTTGTTGTGACAACACTAAGGTATTTGTCAGTAAACTTGGACAGTGCTCTTCTTTTTTTTTTTTTTAAATGTTTTTATTAAATTTTTATAACAAACAAGAAAAGAAACAAAAGAAAAAATACAAAGGAATTTGGAAGTACAAAAGAGAGTGACCATCAAGTCCAATAATAGCAGTGTCAAATATATACCGTCAACAGCTGGAATGCAGGACTCCTTTCAACGAATTGGTACAAGACAAAATAAATTACTAAGAAAAACATCACATCATTTCCCTCTTCTAGGACTTAAACAGATGATCAGAGTGATTATATTAGTAAGAGTTGGTTTATGTAGTGACTCCTGGGGGGCATTCGTGAATCCTGTTCCCTTGATCGTGGGATACTTTGAATATAACGATCGGTGTCTTGAAAAATGGTGTTATTGAGTAATAGTTCCGTATCGTACCACGTAGTGTGTCTAAATGCATAGATCGTTAAATGTTTAGTATGAGTTGGGAGTGATTGGATGTAAGCCATCCATATCGAGAAGAATTTGTCAGTTAATTGTTCTTTATTCGTAGTGGATTCCAGCCAATCCATGTGGAATATATAATGAAATTTTTGTTTAACCAGAGATAGGGGGGGTGCAGACGGGGAGAGCCAGTGGTGCATTATGGCCTTCCGAGTTGCAGCCACCAACCGTTCCATTAGCTGCCGTTCAGAGCGTGAGATTTTCAATTGCGAAGATTGCCCAAGCTAGCGTAAATTTGTGTGTATGCTGAGTAAGAGATTTCCAATATATCTGAACGTCCCCCCATAGTCTTTGAATATTGGGGCATAACCAAAGGCAGTGCACGAGGTCCGCCCGGGATTGATGACATCTCAAGCATTTATCCGAATGCAAAGTGCCCATGTGGTGCCGTCTAAGTGGAGTGAGATACGAGCCATGAAGTATCTGTAAAGCCATTTCTTGATATTTGCTGACAGAGATAGCCTGCATTGATTTCGTGTGATATGTAAGTATTTGAGAGGCCTCTGTTTGTGGAATTACAGAGGTCCATCTGAGCAGGAAAGTGTCCTGTGCTTCAGTCGATAGCGTGGTCCGAGTAAAACGATAAATTTGAGAAGTGGTTCTAACTGTATTATATCTAGGCCATAGTAAATTTAATGGGTTATCTTTATCTGTTGTGGAAAGATGCCGTAATACTTTTGTGGAATAGTGAACAATTTGGAGTAGCAGCATGTGGTCATCTGCCAGGAATGGAAATTTCTGGAGGAGTTTATCTTTAGGTAGTACCGTGAAAGCATCACCAACAATATCTTTAACAATTTTCAAATTTTGGTTTTGCCATTCCACTAGGGTTTTATTGTGAAGTCCCATCGGGAATGTGGAATTATCAAGCCAGGACAGATAAATGGAATAACAAGGGGTCAGTTTAAATCTACGTCTAATTGAACCCCACGTTTTATAGGTATCTATAAACAAAGGATGTTCCCGCATGTCCGGTGGAATATCCTTCAATGGGGAATGTAAGAGAAAGTTGAGGGATACACCTCCCGTTAGAAGTTGGTCAAGTTCTGTAGAGGCATACATGTTTCTATTATATATCCAATCCCCAGCATAGCGAAGTAATGCCGCCTCATTATATTCCCGAATATTAGGGAAGTTAACCCCACCTAAGGCTTTGGTCTGCTGCAGTTTAAATAAACTTATCCTCGGACGTTTCCGCTTCCAAATAAAAGTACGGAACATTTTAAGCAATCGTTTGTAGTCGGACGGTTTTATGCTATACGGTAACATTTGCAGTTGGTAAAGTAATTTAGGGAACAAGATCATTTTGATTAAATGAATTCTCCCCAAGAAGGTTAGGTTTAGTGGGTCCCATTTGATCAGATCTTGTTGAATAAGATCTATGGTGTGTCTAATGTTGAGTGAATAAATCACGGTATGTTTTTTTGTCAATTTGATACCCAAATAGGTAATATAGGATTGTGCCTTCTTAAAGGGAAATTCAGCATTTCCAACTGTAGTAACCCCTGGGCCCCCAAGTTCCAATACTTCAGATTTGTTAAACTTTATGCGAAAGCCTGCGAAAGTGCCAAAAATCTGAATGGTGTCCAGAATTGTAGCCAGTTCCAAATGGGGCTGATGGATAAACAACAAAATATCATCCGCAAAGGCTGTTATTTTAAGTCTAAAGTGTCCGAGTGGTATGCCTGCAAACGATTCATTGAGAAGTAGATGTTTAATTAGAGGGTCTAGAGCAATGTTGAATAATAAAGGCGAAAGAGGGCAACCCTGTCTAGTCCCCTGTTGAATTTCGAACGACGCAGAATTATAGCCATTAACCGTTATAAAGGTTTGAGGAGCATCGTATAAAGTTTTAAATAGATTGAGCATATGGATTCCAAAATGTTGAAACTTTAAAAGTCTACGAATATGTGCATGGGAAATTCGATCAAAGGCCTTGTCAGCGTCCAAGTTTAACAACAGTCCTTGCTTTCCTTTTTCTAGATTACACTGGTATATTGTGGCCACAGCCTGCCTGATAGCCTGAATCGGGTACCTATTCCTGAGGAAGCCCATCTGATTAGAGGTAAGTATGCGGGGGAGAATGGTTTGCAGTCTATTAGCCATAATCTTAGTCAAAATTTTGAGATCTTGATTTAATAACGAGATCGGTCTATAGGAAGAAGGCTCCGTGGGATCCTTACCATCTTTGTGTAGGAGAATAATCCTGGCGTCAGCCGCTTTATCCCATAATGGGTCACTCACTGTATTCATATCGCCACCAAGGATTATATTCGAAGCCCCCCAAGAGTCCAGCCGCTGAAGCAATTCTGTAAAAAAGGAATGATTTTCATTATTTGGAGCATAAATATTCACAAGGGTGTAATTTGTTCCCTGAACATCTAAATCCATAATCAGATACCGTCCTAGTTTGTCTTTATAAGTTTTCCCCCTCTTACTATGCAAAGAAGCATTTATCACAATTGCCACCCCTCTTGATTTTGACGAGTAAGAAGCAGTTGTTATTGAGCCAATCCAACTATCTTTCATTGAGACTGTATCTTGCCTACGCCAATGCGTCTCTTGAAGAAACACTATATGTGCCTTCTCTCTCCTAATATGATCCATCACCTTACGTCTCTTAATAGGTGTATTCAAGCCTCCAACATTCCAGGAAATAATTTTTAGACTGTTAAGAATTTTGTCAGAGGTAGGGGTCAAATCATCATTACCAGGAGCCATTTAAGTTATCCTATGCCCGTAGGGGAGATAGTAGGTAAGTTGAGACTAACAGAATGCCCAGTCTGGCTGTCCCAGCGAGCAGACCAGGGTCTGGGACCTAATGAAAATAGAGGGAAATGTGACGTTTGCACAAGTATAGTAGATTCCAAATTCCAAAACATAATAGAAAAAACAGAATAACAAAAATATTTACATAACATAGAGTGAAGCGACAGTGTGAGTGGCTGTCGCTAATATACCACACCCGTGGTCTTACTATGTACTTGAGTAAGATACTTAAATTAGCTCAGTAAGAAAAAAAAAAAAAAAAGGGCAACTGCATATAGAAGAGTCAGCAACTCCGTGAACTGTAGAGACAGCCCACAGACTAAGGAGATAATACTAATTAACCCAGTAGCAAGAAAATGAACAGTCAACTTATCACAGTCTAGGCCATGATCACCACGGCCAAGGAGCAGTTAGATTCCTCGAAGAAGTTAGTCAGCCGAAGAACATCGCAGTCCCAAGGTCCACAGAGCCGGAATGTCATGGGGTCAATATCAGAAGAGTCATAAATCCGGAGATATCAGGGTCAGCCAAACGTGACTTATAGAAGCCCAGAAGATGAAGTAAGTTAAGATCGAAGTTTCGGGAACAAATCAGCCCTCTGGGTCGGAATGATGGGCGTTGATGTATTTCAATGCTTTGTCCGGATCCTCGAAGAACATTGGCTTTCCATCGGCTTTGTTGAAAATTTTCAGTTTGGCTGGGTAGAGCAAAGAAAATTTGTATCCAGAGGAATAAAGAGACTTACAGATGGGTGAGAATTCACGCCGTTTTGCTGAAACTGAAGCTGAATAATCCTGAAAGAGAGAGATTTTATGTCCATTGAACTGTAAATCCTTCGTTTTCCGGTAAGCCTCAAGGACTTTACTTTTGTCAGCAAAATTAAGAATACGAAGGATGACCTGTCTCGGCCTAGTCGCCCCCTCTTTCAAAGGTGGGCCGATTCTATGATAGCGTTCGATTTGGAACGGAGGTGGGGAGAGAGGCAGATGGAGCTCACGGGGTAACCAGTCATGTAATAGATCATCCAGATCCTTGCCTTTCACAGTTTCCGGAACCCCGATAAGTCTCAGATTGTTACGCCTGCTCCGATTCTCAAGGTCCTCCACTTTGTCTGCCAGAATGATGATTTCTTTTTGCTGCATGTCAATAGTGTTTTGAGCCTTATCCAGGTCATCTTCCAAAGACGATATGCGGTCCTCCGCCTCTGTCAATCTTTGGGTATGTTGTGTCACTTGTTGCAAAACTTCAGTTAAAGAGTCCTTTATCGGGGCAAGTTTTTGGTCCAGCAGGGGACCCAGGATTTGTATCAGATCATCCGCAGTAGCGGGGGTATCCATCTGAGAATGTTGCGAGTCAGATTCCATCTCCAACTGTTCAGCAGTTTTCTTTGTATCTTTTGGCTTAGCTCTGTTCGGTCTTTGCGGTTTGGTAGAGGATTGGCCAAGATATCTATCCATGTCCCAATTATAGATGAGGGAGAGTGCGGAGGAAAGGTACCAAGTCAGAGTCCCGATTTTCGTCTAAAATGGGAAATAATAGAGCAGTACGTTGCTGGTGTGACACAGTCACTTTTAAGGCAAGATCACGGGTGTGTGATTTGTAGACATTCACATGGTTTCTATATAATCCAAAAAGGAGTGTCAGAAACGCCTTGTCTGGTCTTTACGCTGTGAGCAAATATAGCGGATCAATAATCAACAGTAGTATAGATGATATCACCTTCACAGTGTCCTCATGCATGAAATAGGCTGACCAACGGAGCCAGCTTGACAAGAAATACCCCTCTAATGGAGCGAGAAGGATCGTGGCAATACTGAGGCTTGGGTGTGGCGCCTCCACTAGGCCTGCTGGCCCTGCCCGTGTATTAAATGATAGCCTGTGATGGTATGGGGGTACTGCCACTGAGCCAGGGTGGGCCGTGCCCACAGCAATAACGCTGATGAGAGGTAGGGGAACGGAGCCCAGCAAAGTAAAATACAGGCCCTAGTAAGGCCCCACCATCCGCGTGCAGTGACTGTGCACCGCAAAGAAATGGCGGTCTTCCTGGGGCACCGTTACTTGAGCGGTTGACTTATTGTCCGGTAATATGACTCACAGTTATGGGGATATATAGACAGCTCATCCGTCAGAGTCGCCCAAGCAGCCGACGAGTCCTGCTATGCTGCGCAGGTAAAGTATTCAGGCCACTGCGCGTGATGGTGTAGCAGTGGCGGCTTCCAGGGACGCAAATGAGGGGGAGCCGGGTGGTAAGTTGGATTCCTCTTCTCCCCTCAGGTTATCCTCGGTGTCCGACAGCTTTTAGCTCAATTTGGCAAATGGGATAATCAGCTATAGCCGATTAAGACGCCATGGAGTGAGGAGCTCAAAGTAAAAAGCGGCCATCTCATGGGCCCGCCCCCGGAAGTCGACAGTGCTCTTCTAACTCCAGTCTGTAATGCACTCCAGATTATCCAATTACAGAATAATTCCTCACTAACAACCACTTTAGCATGACTCCTAATAGCAGGTCCAGGCTAAAAGGTAAGGGTGCCCAAGGCAAAGTCCCAGCCACCATTACTCCTACCTCCCGCTCATCCACTTTCCCCCAAGCCCTGCTTACTAACTCTCTCCCCACCACCACCAATCTTAATTGCCTGCTTGCTCATTGTCTGGATCTGCAGTGCTAGAGTTAGAGAATGCAGCAGAGGTATGTGCTCAGGGGACTAGTGCTCCACCCCCAATGTTGCCACATACATTTGCCAGCTCTGCCTAATATTCAGTTAGGTGTTCAAAAGTATATATGTGAGTAGTTGATAAGGTTTTGTATCTTTTTTTGAGTATTACCTTGGCAGGTGCGTGAGAGGACATTGGAGGCAAGTCGATAGTACGTCTGGTAGAGAAGTGAGTTGTAAGGATATTTCCTTTAAATAGCTCACTAGTAGTGAGAGATATGAGTAGAGTAGCTAGTGAGCTCCACTGAGGAGAGTTATAAGGATTAGAGTCCCTGGTATACTTCCCAAGAATACAGATCCAAATGTACACACCTAGGGATAGATGCTGTCCCACGTAGGTTTCACTTGAGAAGCCTGAAAGTTGTGGTTGACACTTGCAAGTCAACTATCGATGGTCTGGTTATTGGACATTTATATTTATCTAAAGGTGGCCATACATGGGCCGATAAAAGATGCAGAGAGACCGAGTCGGCAGCTTATTGGCCCGTGTATGGGGCCCCCCGACGGGCTTCCCCGATCGAGATCTGGCCGAAAGTCGGCCAGATCTCAATCGGATGGAACTAAAAATCCCGTCGGATCGCGGCCACATCTGTTAGTTGATGCGGTCCCGCGATCCGACTGCCTGTTACTATTCGTTAGGATCCAATCGTTGGGCCCTAGGGCCCACGATCGGATCAGCCCGATATTGCCCACCTCAAGGTGGGCATATTGGGGAGAGATCCGCTCGTTTGGCTACATCACCAAACGAGCGGATCTCTCCGTGTATAGCCACCTTAAGGGTACTATGAGAGAATCTTGAAATTTTCTAATTAGCTTCCCCAAACATAACAACCACCCTCCGCATATATCTTATGGGAACCTAGTAAGTGCTTGTGGTAGTAGCTTTCTAGAATATTAAACATACAAGTAGCTTTCGTACTTATTCATTCTGGCTGTCACATTTTAGCAGCATTTGCACCCTGGTAGGGAACACAGAGAGGTCATTGTAGTCTGTTTTCCTTACAGATTTGGTACCTGTGTTTATGGATTTGGCCATCAGGGACCAATGAACTAGTTTTCTGCTTGGAAGGCCAGTTAATGTTAGCAAAAAAAAACTTGACATATCAAAAGACTTCTGTCTGTAGAAGCCTTTTAGACTCAAGAGAAAAGAATGACTAGCTGCTCACAGCTTTAGCAAACTGTAAAAACAAAACAACAGCAACAGCCCATGGAGTTTTATTTGTCTACATTCCTGCATCTCCATATGTGCCTCTTAAAGTAACACTGACACAGAACCTTTCTAGTTCTTTCATATTGTGAACAGAGCAATAGTGGTACTTGAAAACAAATAGATCTATCTACCCTTGGTTCTTATATCAATACAGGTGTGAATTCTATCATACAGAATGTTCTGGATATTCGCAGATACAGGGTTTTAGCCTTATGGTTAACATAATACAAGTAAATATTAAAAAAACAGGACTGTATTGCTGTATAATTATATCAGAGGTAAAGCAAATATGTAAAGAATAAAGACCTGCTTGTTGAAATAGGACTCAAAAGACAATGCTGTATGGCTGTGCTTGCCAGATAATAGATTACATACCTGAAAAGGACATTTGCTTGAGAAAAACGTTCCTACTTTGTGAAAAAAACAATGCTCGTAGGGAGTATTATGCTGTTTGCATCAGGAGGTAGCTCCCAATCAAGGCTTGCGATCGTGTGTGCATACACACATTTTGAGGCCAGCACACAAGAATTTTTTGTGAAAATACAAAATGTATATGTTTATTCTGACCTGCAGTTTTTAAAAAATGTGCAGACAAGTTTAAAATGTGCGCACAAAATAATTTTGTTGCGCACATAGCAGAGAAGGAATAAAGCTGGCCATAGACGCAAAGATCTGATCGTACGAATCGAGGATTCGTACGATTTTCGAACCGTGTGTGGAGAGTCCCGACATTTTTCGTCCGGTGGAGATCGGTCGTTTGGTCGATCGGACAGGTTAGAAAATTTCTGTCAGCTGCTGATATCTCTGCGTGTATTGCCGATCGTACGATTTTCAGTGGGAGACTGTCACTAGTGTTGTCAGACATAAGTATCGTACGATTGCTGTCAGGAGCAGAACATTGCTGATCTGTTCTTTAACTAATCTGACTGGTAAGACTTTGATCTGAATGGTTAGTGGCGGGTCGGGAGATGGGAAAGTCCGATCGTACGATGATTCGTACGATCGGATCTTTGCATCTATGGCCAGCTTTAGAGTGAACATTGCTCCCATTGTGGGTTGCCATGTTTTATCAGATGCATACACTTAGGGGCAAATTCACTAACCTGCGGAGTTGCGCTAGCGCAGGCTTCGCCACACTTGGCCGCACTTCGCCAGGCGAAGTTTCTCCAGGGCGTCACTAATTCACTAAAATCCGAAGTTGCGCTCAGGGAGGCGAACAGTAGCGAAGTTGCCCTAGCGTTAATTTGTCAAGGAAAGTGAAGTTACGCTAGCGATGCTTATTTGCATACAACGCTAAGTTTAAGTACAATGGACGTATATATAGCAGCAAATACATTACACTACACAAACCTGGGAAACCTTCATAAAATAAGTTGTTATTTTGCCCTATACATGTGCTCACTGTATAGTTTAGGTGCCATATGTTAGGAAATGTAGGGGGGAAGGAGGGTAACCCCAAAAAAAAATTTCAGCCTATCACCCTTCAAAAAGGAAAAGACACCAGCGTTTTTTGGGACTAAGAAAAAATGTCAACTTTTTTGAAGCAATCCCTATCTACTCTAATGCACTTCGCCTGGTCTGAGGTGGCGAAGGCAAGTGTGGCGCAAGAGGTAACGTTCAGTAAAATGCGCAAGTTATTGAATTAGTGTAGTTACGTCCCTTCACCATAGCACAACTTTGCCTGGTGTAAGGGTGCAAAGTAGAGCTAGAATAGGTCCACTTCGCTAGCGAATTTACGCCAGCACTCGTTAGTAAATCGGCAAAGTAACAAAATGACATCATGCTGGCGAATTTGCACTAGCGTTAGGCGCTTCTCGCTTTAGTGATTTTGCCCCTTAATGAGAGAGCATACCAACTTGCTCATTATGCACATGCATTGGATTGGGACACTAAGCCAGATTGACATGCTTTTGTCGCAACACAGCAATCTGATTTCCCTGAAAAGCACCCTTTAATTTATGTACGCTATACAATATCTAGTATAGGTAAATCTAAAAACAACTAGACTTGCTGAGTAATCAATGAAGACGTTTCACTACTGTGGTAGAGTGACAAGGAATAGGAGGAAAAAGGTCACTCTATCCTTTAATTTCTCCCCAGGTACTGAGATAGGCTCCAGGAAGGGAGTTATGAAACAGAGAATCAGCGCTCTGTTTAAAGACTTTAGTAGCCAGGGACTCCATTCCGCAGATCCAGTCCAGAGATTGGAGTTCACCTTCCACAGGAAAGCTGTCCTGTGGAAAGGCTATTTAAAGTTAATTAGAATGGGAGAGTGGGTCTCTCATCAGGGCACAGCAGGTAGGAGACCTGGCTGTGTGAGGAACTCCCAGAGGAGCTGGGAGTGCCGCCTGATCCTGCATGAAGCAGAGGGAGCCCGTGGCTGTGACTAAGAGCCAGATTTGTTGTCTGTGTTGGACATTGAAGAAAAGCCAGGAGGCTAGAAAGTTCACTCCAAGACTGTGAGTACAGGGGTGAGCCACAACAATTGTTTTGTTTGCTGGTAGTCCACAAGGGGCCCAGCCTGAATGATAAAATGGTCACCCCTGTGTCTGTGGACAATACACTGTTTGTTTAAAATTGGAAAATAAACATGTGTTTTCCTTGAAGAAGCTGTGTGTTCCTGTCTTTATGCTTCCTTTTCCTATGCTGCCTGCTCACCACTGACTAATCCCCCTAAAAGTTATATAAACTCCTCCACTAATCCAATCACAATGGCACATTGTAACTCTTCAAAGAAGTGACATCTGGAGAAATTCACAGAGGTGTTGATTCTGTGTAGTTACTGTGATAGGATTATCCAATGTGTCATGCAACTCCTAGATACAGGTGTTACTTGTGAGAGTTGCATGAATGGATGTGTGAAGTGTTCTGAAACTGCCGGGGTACAGATGTTAGAACAGCATTGTATGTAGCAGACAAGTGGTGTCGAAGGCCCCCGCCTCTGTTCAGGGATGGTTTCTCCACCTTAACATGAATCGTCTCTTTCAAGCCTCTTTTTGGACCTTGCTATGTTCAAAGGAGTGTCCCTTGTCTTTTAAGTGTAGACAGACAGCTGAGTTTTGCCCTGTGGAGTTCACCCTCCTATGCCCTCCTATGCCCAGTTTTTGTCTCAGTGTGTTGCTAGGTTTGAAAAACACATTTTCAAACCTAGCAACACACTGAGACAAAAACTGGTACACCCAAAGGATCCAACACCAAAAGAAAAACAAAGCAATGTGGTATACAGAGTCCAGTGTAGCGAGGAGTGCACAGATCTATACATTGGGGAGACAAAACAATTGCTTTCCAAGCAAATGGCTCAGCACCTTCCTTCTGGCACTTTTGGTGCATGCGCAGTTGCTACTAATCAGAAGACTGCTCCAACTGCTCATGTGCAAATATGGCACTCACAGAAGAAGACCAGAGATCCGGAAGGTGGCGCCCATGAGCTCCGCTGCACTTACTCTGCACTGATATGTGAGCAAACTCTTATGGGCAATTTCAAGGCTAACTAACTATGCAGGGGGAAGTTGGGAGGGGAGACTACCTAGGGTAGTAGTTAGGGGGTTTAGTTTTCCTTTAGATAGAGTCGTGGCAGGCAATTACTTCAACTTTCCATTCAGCATTTCCTAGATGTCACTACACTTCTCACACTCTTCCTCCCTCCTCATCATCTAATTGTGTAGCCAGTGCATGGGTATGTGCATCAGGCCCTCCATTCTGTTTCATAAACAAGATTTTAGCCTGTCCATGACTGAAGAAAAGATTTAAATAAATAACAAATAGTGTAGCTAAAGTTTTTGTTTGACAAACCCAATAGAATAGGATTTGGAATTAATTCTTATCACGGGGGCGGGGTTACCTAACATTTGGCACCCCCCCCCCCCCCGTGATTTTAACTTTTCTTCTTTAAGGTTAAAGTGTAACTCTGTGCAGGTGTAGTCCTGTGCAGGAAGGGTTCTGAATTATATTTCAAGAATTTTCTACTAAATGAATGTAAAAAGAAGTCTACAGAGAAGTGTTAATAAAGAGTATATTGTAGCTAGCTTTGCAGCAGCATTCTGTACATGATGAACAGTGTTAGCAAGTACAGTAAAAGATAATACAATTATAGAAGTTAGCTCCAGCAAAGTATAACTGCTTCTATGAAGGGCAACCATATTAGAGGACTATGCAGAAGATGGCAGGCCTGGACTGGGAGTCAAAATAAGCCCTGCCATTCCAAGTACACAGAGGCCCAAACAGCCCCCTACCTGCCCACTATATGCTGACTTTCTATGGAACCATACAGTAGCCCCTCTGGCATTTTCCAGAACCCACAGATTGCCAGTCCTGGCCTGGGAGATGGTGACAGTGCTCTATAAATCAGGAAGAAATATAGGTATGAATGAATAATTAAACCATAAGGACACTGCCCTACCTTCCCTAACCCCCTTGGCGATGTTTAGTAGTTGATGTAAGCGGCCCACACATTAGCCCATATCTGCAGGGTGGATTCTATGTTTCCGGATTCAATGTAACCCCATGGAAGGGCAGATAGATACATTCTCATGGGGTACCCTTAACTCTCCAAAGTATCAACTTAGTAAATTCTTTATTATCTTGCTGACCAATGCTACGTCAGGTATTTCACTCACCAAATATAGGGATATGACTGTGCAATTTTATTTATCAGTATTACACTATAATCAAATATCAGTTGGGCAGACATAGTGCTGTTTATGTGCCATGGCAAGAAATGCTGTAATTCATGCTCCCAGTTCTGATCACAGGAAAAAAGAACAGGGAATTTTGCGTACACAGAATAGGTTGGATTGTAACTGGAGGATCCGTTTGAATTTATTTCTTACCGGCAAAGAAGTGTGAGTGAAAAGTTTTAATATAACAGTGCTCTCAGCATTTTTTCACCCCGATAATATGTTTCTGTAGGCTTTAACTATTTTCCATGCTTAAATAATATATTCCATCTTGCCACGTGCAATTTCCATCACAAAACTTATGTTAAAAGGTAAAATAGATTGAACTGCAGGGAACCCTTATTCATTCACAAATTCTTCTGGATTTCTCACTTTGTTCTATAATAATCCAGCCCCTTAGTTCTATTTTTTTGTTGCCAATATAAACGCCATTTATTATTTGTGTGAATTTTGAAATCTGCATACATGGACACTTTTGCATAAACAGAATCAGCCATCACGGATTCATCTCGCATTCCGCAACCTCACTGTCCTCACTGTGAAGAACCTACGTTGCTTCAAATGAAAGTTATTTTCCTCTACAGGGAGTGACCCGACGGGGGCAGGGAGTGACCCAGCAGGGTCAGGTATGGATCGCTGTGTGTTGGACCTCTTCGAAGATGTTTTTGCAGGGGGCCTGGCACACACTGGCTACGTCACTGACTGTAGTCCTGTAACTACCATAACAACTCACTAAGGTTCTTGTAACTCTTGCTGAATGGTGTAAACATTAAGAAACAGCCAACAACAAACTAGCTGCTTTTTGATCAGTATAAGCAGTTATAGTGTCCTTCTGTTGTCCGAAAGGGACGCTTGCTTGTCTAAACCTTTCTTTTTGCTACATTCACTTACGATGTGAGAAGATAACAAGCAAGGCATACACATTTCCATGCAAACTTCAACCACATTACTTATCATTGTAAACAAAACAAACATTGCTTTAAATATCTTTAACCCCCTATTAGGGTGGTGTCACATGAGGAGATTAGTCACTCCGTGATTAATTCTGACACAACTGGCAGTACTGGTATTTTTACCATTAAGATTGATGGTTGTTTGATGTTTTTCTGCTGTTCGTCATGTATTTTTTGCTTATTTCTGTGCCTTTTCCCTTCTCCAAACCAACAAAATCTCTTCCTAAAACGGAAGCTTGCCACATAACTCACGGTATCAGCCACTTTGGTGCAAGGCCCATCTGGGCCTCCTACAGTTATTACATGGTAACCTTGGAGGAGAACAGTTGTATTCAGAATCATAAGCATATGTGTCTTTATCATAGGCATCCACATTTTCCTCATACTCATCATAATAATGCAAGTAATGCTACTGTGTTCCATAGGGAGGTGGCTGACCTTCCTGTATTCAGCATATAACGAGTTTGTTTCCTCCTAAATCTAAAGGTGGCCATAGACGCACCAATAATTTCGTATGATATTTGGCGCATGTATGATGGGATGATGGCTTCCGTTACCTTTCAGAATCAAATTCAAATTAATGACACTGACTTTCAAAGCACTTCATAACTCTGCCCCGCCCTAAATCTCTGAACTCATCTCTATATACTCACCCAATCGCTTACTACGCTCCTCTACTGACCTGCTACTCAACTCTTCTCTCATTACCTCCTCACATGCTCGCATTCAAGACTTTGCAAGGGCTGCACCCCTCCTCTGGAACTCTCTCCCACGGTCTGTCCGACTTTCTCCCAACCTTTCTGCTTTCAAGAAATCTCCTAAAACACACTTCTTTTGAGAAGCCTACCCTCACTCTGCTTAACTACCAAACGCAACACCACATACAATACCACATTTCTCACCCACTTAATTCGATCTTGCCCACTCCCACACCTTGTGTATTACTCCCTTCCCTTTAGACTGTATCACTATGCATAGGGCCTTCCTCACCTTTTTGTACCTGTATTGATTGTGATGTATGTAACTCCATATGTTCTATGTACAGTATATAATTCATGTGATTTAGTTGTATAATCACATTTACTTTACAGTGCTACGCAATATGTTGGCGCTATATAAATACATGTTAATAATAAAATAAATGCCAACCAATATCGGCAGAAGACTTGGATATCGGTTGGCTCGACTGATCACCTTTGAAGGCACCCAAACATCGGCCACTGTTAGTGCTGAATCGTCAGATACAGGTAGAAATCTATTGTTTATACCTGTATATGTAACGATTCAGCTCTACACGTGTGTATTGAAATGAAAGAGCTTTCTTAGAAAAATCTTTTCCAGGAAAGAATGTAATTGTAACGTCTATGGCCACCTTTAGGCACAGGTTTCCTCAGCCTGTGTTTTGTATGCAGGCAGCGGAAAGCGAATCTGCTGCCATTCACTCCATACTTGCTTTCAGCTTAGACAGGAAGAGGAAAAAGGAACAGAAATATGAATCTTAACAAATGTCAAGACAGCAGGAATGCCCTTAACCAGGGCCGTTCCTGCCATGAGGCAAGGTGAGCACCTTGCCTCAGGCGGCAGTGAATGGCCAGTTACAAGGGGCGGCAAAAAGCTGCCTCCTGTAACTTTAAGAGCTGAATTTCCGGGAGAGGGGGGCGGCATCGGGGTTGCTGCCTCAGGCGGCAGCAGCTCGCGGATTGTCCCTACCCTTAACCAAAATGGCCATACAAGCAGGTCACTACACTGACATAAATTACTTTAAATGATTCTTGCCTGCTTCCTTACACTGACTTGAAGTAGGTACAGCTAATTCCTATGTCTGCAGCCTGTGCCATCCTAGAACAATTTTTTCCCTCATTCGCAAAGCTGTTACTGGTGGCAGCAAATTTCCATTTCCATCCTGGAATCTCTTTCCTCACATAAAGCTGGCCATAGACGCAAAGATTTGATCGTACGAATCTCCGTTTTGTGCGATTTTCTGGCCATGTGTCCCAACATTTTTCGTGAGATGGCGATCAGTTGTTCAGTTGATCACAGGTTAGAAAATTTCTGTCGGCTGCTGATAATATCTCTGCATGTATTGCCGATCTGCCGATGTCAGTGGGAGACTCACCAGCTTTTGTCGGACATAACTTTCGTCTGATTGCTGTCAGGGGCAGAACATCGGCTGATCTGTTCTTTTACTACTTTATTTAATCGGAATGGTTAGAAGAAGGTTGGGAGATGGCACCGAATGATGGTCCAATGTGAAGGTAAATCTGCATGTCTATGGCCACCTTCTCTTCACAGGACCACAATTTCATCTCTGTTCTGTTGCCGCAGCCATGTTAAATTAAATCAGCAAATATAAACGCTACAGTGTTTTATAGAGCCATGAAAAACGAATATTTGTGAATCAATGCAAAGAATAATCAGCATGAATATCTGCACAAAGAACAACCAGTAGGACTGCTCAAGCGCCTATTGTCCAGTACTCAGAACTCTGCTATACATAAACTCGGTTTAACCCACTAAATATTTTCCCTCCAAGTCGACCCTCCCTCTGTTTCTGTTGTTCTGGGGCTTCCAGGTACTGTGCATATGTGTGCAACTCCTGAAGGAAGGAGGGGCTCCTGCCTAAACCTATATCAGCTCTAATCGCTCTTCTTTCCTACAAAACTTTGCACCACAGCCCAGCATGTCTGTCTCTTTAAAGAAGGGGGCTGGGCCTAAAGGAAGTGACGGGGGAAGAAATCCCAGACAGTCAGTCCTGGTCCGGGATCCAATGAGCCGGGTTCCCCAGGGGGCTCATGTTGGAACTTAGCCCTTGATGCTGCAAGAAGGCTGAGTGATCCCCAGGGACCGGGACAGAGAGGAGCAGTTGTCCTGCCCGGGCAGCAAAGGCCTCTGGCTCTGGACTTCCAGCCCTGACTGCTCGGGACCCATTAGGAGCAAGAGGTCAGCTTCAGGCATTTAGTATCGCTGGCATCATTGTGCTGTCTCTGCTAGTCTCTCAGCCTCTGTCTCCTTCCCTCCATTCTGCCCCAGCCTTTCTCTCTTTCCTCTTCTCTGTTCCATACAGGGCTGAGTTAATGACAGGGCAGAGTTTATTCTTTGGGCCCCCCATTAAAATATCTATGAAAGATATGTTTCTTATACATGTGAGCAATGTCTGTAACTCTCCAGGTGCTGTTCAACTGCAACTCTATACATCCTTCCTACAAGGCTAATAAACATTGAATAAAGTCCCAATAAAGTGCTGTGTAACATGTAGTGATGTATACATAAGGGTTAATAATAGCAGCTGGAAGGCTGAGCACTGGTTTTCCCCGATTTACATAATCCCTTCCACAAGAGGTGTCCAGCCTGTAGCCCTCCAGTTATTGTTAAACTGCAAATAGCAAAACAACTGCCAGAATTCTAGTAGTTGTAGTAGTACAACAACAGCCACATTTTCTTTTTATCAGATTGGGGCCCCCTGATAGCTAATTCCAACCCTGCCACCCTACTTTAGCCTGACTCCTTCCCCTGACTCCTCCTGTGCTGTGCCCGAGTTCTAATTGTGCTCATGTGATTTGCTGACTGTCACTTTTGCCTGGGAGCAGGTCAGACACTCTCATTTCTAATTTCTCTCTGTTTTCTGGACTAGCCCCTCTCTCTGTCACACATTAATGTCTCCTTTAAATAAACTTCAATTAATCATTATTAAATTGTTCTTAGGTGGTTAGTGTTCAGCTTGAGACATAGTCTTTACTTAAGATTCCACTTTAGCACCTTCATGCTTTGTAAGTGCAGTCTTGTGCCAGTCTCTGAATAGTGGGATTTCTCACACGGTCTCCCTACTGCTCATTGTCTTTCTCTTTGCCTTTTCTCTTTTTTGCTTGCCCCCTCCTTTTTTGCTTGTTCCCTCCCAGCTTTCTGTTTCACTTCTTTTTGTGTTTTTTTCCAGTTTGTAGTTCCTGGTGTCTGTTGGATATCTGTAGCCGTTACCCCTCGCTAGATCCTCATTTCTGTCACTCTTGTCATCCTGTCGATACCCTTGCTTCTGTCTTCTGTCTGATTTGCCCAGTGTCTGCAGCTCCATTTCACTTTCCTTACTTTTTTCTCCTTGAAATCAAAATCAAAACTGTATTCTCTGTATTATTAAACTGTATTAAGTTATCACAATTAATATTTCCCTTTCTTACTTTATGCTTATTTTCTGCTTTCCTCTACTTCTCAGATCTCAGTACATCTGACACGCACACCTCCTCTGCCCAGGCACCTTCTGTCTGGTGATGTTTCCTCTGGACAACTCCAGGAGGTTCTTGTGGCTGCTGGTACTATTGTTTGGGTGCTTCTTGCCCTGCCTCGCTGACCTAAAGGTCCTTGTGCGCCTGGAGGACGGGCAGTTAACAGAAGAGAACCTTCAGGCAGACAGTGACAAAGACTTTATCACACTAGAATTCCGAAAAACTGATGGGACGTTTGTCACTTACCTTGCAGATTTCAAGCAGGTGAGGAAAGTCCCTATAATAGTACTGTGCCATAAATAAGAAATGGGTGCCACTGATAATGCTTCATTGATGTTATTTTTTTGCTGCCTTATCAGAAACAAAGGGCAAGAAATCCTGGAAAAAAATGACTGGGGAATACTGGAAAAGGGAGGGTGACAGTTGGGGCAGCTTTGAAATTGTTAATATAAATTAAATTATCAAAGGGTAACTTTATGGTTTGTAGTTTACAAAGCAATTTTTGAACAAGAGATTGCATACTAAGTCAAGGGGACTCAGGAAACAGGCATTGCCCTTCTTTAATGAGGAAAATATTCCCAAGACCCCTGGGAGCAGGGAAACTTTCCTCAATTTGTTAATACTGTACAAGCGAATGATCATCTGGTTTAGTAGCGATAGTACAGGCATTGCAGTTTCATTTTCTGACTTAGGAAATTGTTTGTGTCCCCTTGTTTTGTCTCTAAAAAGAGAACAATTCAGGTCAGATCCATCATGTCCACCTCCCCATCTCACTCAACATGACATTTTCAGTGTTTTCTTGTCTTTACAATGGTGTTACTCCAGGCAGGGTAACTTCTAGTCTGTCTGTTGCACCTGCCCCAGCTTGCACTCAGGTTTTATATCCCTGTGTTTGCTCAGGTGAACAAACCATATGTTACTGCTAGCAGCAATTAACCCAAGGTGCTGGGCTGCTGTCTCTGCCCAGAGCATGCTGAGCCTTGACTCATCTCTGAGATTATTGCAGGATTTGCTGAATAATGAATTTGAAAACTAATAAATATGTGCAGTGCCATGCCAAGTACATGTAGATAATGGCAAGAACTTTTATCTCCGTTTATCTAGCAGTTGGGGAAATAGTGTGGGTCCCTGCTATCCATATAATCACTGGTACGATAGGAAATCTGAAAATTATGTTTATCTAGTGGAAACACTTGCTGGTTAAGGGAAGGGTGCATAATACAGGTTTGGGATCCGTTATCTGGAAACCTGTTATCCAGAAAGCTCCGAATTACGGAGTGGTCGTCTCCCATAGACTCTATTTTATCCAAATAATCCAAATTTGAAAAATATATTTCTTTTTTCTCTGTTATAATAAAACAGGGCCTTGTACTTGATCCAATCCTTATTGGAAGGAACACCAGCCTATTGGGTTATTTAATGTTTACATTATTTTCTAGTAGATTTAAGGGATAAGATCCAAATTACAGAAAGGTCTGTTATCCGGAGAACCCCAGGTCCCAAGCATTCTGGATTACAGGTCCCGAACCTTTAATAATACGTACTGAATAAGCTTGTGTTAACTTGTTTGTGAAGGAAGTAATTAGTAACTATGGATTAATGACTTGTATTTAATATTGCCAAAGCCTGCAGACATATCTTCAGCATCAGCCTCTGTGTATCTAGAATCCTTTCCATGATTATAGCATATGAATTTTCTATTATAATGCAGACCACAACGTAAATTACTTTTCTCCTCTGTCTAAATAGTGGAGCAGGCAGAATCATTAAAAATAATGGGAAATTCAGGGTAGCACCCCCCCACAGATTACATTATGTGGGGGTGAATGTAAGTAAACTGTATGCAGAACAGTGGGGACAATAAGAAACCTAGCAAACTTATCATACATGAAGTTTTAAGGGAGTGTCCGCATCTCCGTGTAATATAGTTAGGGATGGAATGCTTAAATTTGGTGTATGTGTTTTTTGTTATGCATCTGTTGCTGTGGGTATTGTACGCATGTGCAGCTTGTGAGTTTGCTCCATGTGTTGTGAGAGTGATGTGGCAGGAACTCTCCCTAGCAGAGTCTGGCCTTTATTAAATCAAGCTGGAAACGAATAGCTGTTCCTTTTCTTTAGTCTAGAATATTTGTTTATAATACACAAAAGCTATGAATATCTTGTAAATTATATCCTTATAAACGGTGACTTCTGATGTCATTTCTGTCACATGACTCACTGAAATTTGTGTATTATAATAAATAAAGTACCCCGAGTTGTAAAATATGAGTATATTAGAAGTTACCTCGGAGTTCCATGACCCGTATAATATGGTCATGAAACTCCTCGGTAACTTATAATATCCTTATATTTTACAAGAGGGGGTACTTTATTCACTCTATTATATCCATGCTATCTATCTGTGGCATTATTCTCTATATTCTATACCTTATTTTTCTTCTTTTCTTATATTTATAAATATTTATATTGCCTTTTTTCCTCTCTCCTGCCTCTTACGTGGTAAAACAGTTATTAAAGGAATAGAAACACCAAAAAAATGAAAGTGTTTTTAAAACTATAAAAAATTGAAAAAAAAAATAATTTAATGTTGCCATGCACTGGTAAAACTATAATTTATATAAAGAAGCTGCTGTGTAGCCATGGAGACAGCCATTCAAAGCTGAAAAAGGAGAACAGGCACAGGATACACAGCAGATAACAGATACGATCTGTAGTATACAATGGGATTCTACATAGCTTATCTATTATACTGTGTCCTGTGCTTGAATGGCTGCCCCCATGGCTACACAGCAGCTTGTTTATATAAACTATAGTTGTGTTTCTGAAGCAAACTCCCCAGTTTCACCAGAGCAGGGCAACACTACATTATTTATTTATTTATTTATTTATTTATTTATTTATTACTTAAAGACACTATCATTTTTTTGATACTGTTCCTTTAAATTATTATTCTGTTGTGAAGAAGGGTTTGCCAATGTAACCCTTTTCTTCAACAAACTTTCAATGAGATTTCACTAAATTCAAGTCAATGGGCATTTTTTTCAGGCAGCATTTTTTTATACTATACATTAGAGTCTATTGGGGTTATGTAGAAAAAGGCACTACGTTTGCCCAGGAGAAGTAACCCGTAGCAACCAAACAGCAGGTAGAATTTGCTGGTCACCTGTTTAAAAACAAACATCTAATTGGTTGCTATGGGTTACTGCTACTGGGCAAATGTAGCACCTTTTATTACATATGGGGGTATGAGTGTTTTTCATAGTGAAACCTGGCGAAACTATTTGTCCATCACTAGTTGTGTGTCATATCAAAGCAGAATTATAACGGGAGATTTTTGCAGCTACTGCAATGTCACTATAAGATCCGAATCTCCGGATAATAAACAGCCCTTTTTTCCCCACCTCTGGTAACTTGCAGGGCAGGTGTGCCCCTGAATTTATACGGCAAAGGGATAGTCCATGAGGCTGCATGACCAATGAAATTGCATTTGTTTCTAGTGATATTACCCTCAAATTGGCCTTGCAGAATATCTGTTTTCTGTTTGCTGATGGCATTTAACCAACAACAATACAAATACAGGTCCACAAGATTTTCGGTCTGGCATGACCAACTGCAACCGGATTGATTAAAACACCAGTGACTTATAGTAGTAAGCTAAGGGGCCTCTATTTAGTACCAGTGAGTCAGTTCTTTAAATGGATTGTTCACCTTTCAGTTAACTTTTAGTATGATGTAGACAGTAATATTTCACTCCTTTAAAGATAATTCAATACCTTTGGGGCAGGGTCTAAGACTGTCCATACATTCACCTAAAAAACATACATATTGTAAGCTTTTTGGTACATGTATGTTGACTGGAAAATCCTTACCGATATCTGTGTACAATAGATATTAGTTGGTTGCCTCAGGTCAGTCAGTGTTAGGTCAGCCTAAACCAGTGATCCCCAACCATTTGCTTGTTAGCAACATTGCTTACCAAAGATAATGACCATACCAAGTGTAGCCATCCATGCATACTGCAGTTGATAACTTTGTAAAGGTCAATAATCTTAACTGCATTACTCTCACAAACCTGACAGAGACATAAGTACAGCTAGTTTTTTTTTTTTTGGGGGGGGGGGTCCTATTATTCAAGGATAAGGGCTTGATTTCAGTTTTTAGTATGTGTGCTATCTGGAAAAAGATGATCATTTTGTTGTACTGGAAAACTTTACCTCCAAGGTTTAAAAAGCAATCGTTTTCAAATAATCCCATAAATAAATGAAAAAAAATGAGAATACCCATGATTAAATAAGGAGTCGTCTGAACTCCATATGTTGCAGAAATACAAATTCAAGGGGTCGATTTATTAAGGGTCAAATTTTCTAGTTTTATTTATGGTCCAGACTCTCAAATTCGAATTGTGACTCTATTCAAATTTTAATTCGAATTTCGATATTTATCAAACTCTGGCGCTTTAAAAATTCAAATTTGACTATTTGCCACCTAAAACCTGCTGCGTTCATGTTTAAGTCAATGGGAGAGGTACAGGGACCAATTTGGGCATGTTACTAATAAGGTTGCCACGTTTTCTTGAAAAAAATACCAGCCTTCCTATATATTTTTCCCAATTAATAACATTGGGATCATTTTTATCGACCAGGCCGGTAAACTACCGGCCAGGTGGCAACCCTAGTTACTAGCCTTCCTGACATTCAAGTTTTTTTCAGAGAAAAAACTCAAATCGAGTTTAATCGAATTCAATTCAAATTTGATTCAAGTTTTCAAGTCGTAAAATTCGTGCGAGTTTTAGATATTCCATTTTTTTAATTAAATAACCCTCCAATCGAATTTTCAGTATATTCGAATTTATTAGAGTTTAAAAAAACTCACATGAATTCGAAATTCGACCTTTGATAAATGTGCCTCCCCATGTTCCTGTAGCAGGTAAAATCAAATAGAGGTTGGTAGTAATCTGTAATTCAGAAGTATAATATCCTAATAGGGCAATGGTACACATGGTGATTTTTTAGATGAATGTTATATGCATGTGAATACATAGGAGCCAAGTTACCAACTACTGCTGCCATTGCTTTTATATGCCATAAGTACAATGATTCCAATTATTTATAATGGCAGTTTTTTCTTTGAAATCTGAAATTTAGTATGGCTACCAGTGCCGTGAATTGTTTCTTAAAACTGACCCTATCACATAGCAAAGTGTTTTCAGAGTAACTGGTAGGGTGTCTGTGTGCGATGGTGAAGCAGATTATAAATCCAGCGGATGTCCTCACTGCCGGATGCCAGCCACCAAGTCAAGCTGGGAATGCAGCACAGGAAATATTTTATTTAACTATGAATGCCACCTAACTGCCTTCAGAACATCTTTAAGAGATGTGATCATGGAGTAGCGTATTTAGAGAACGCTTTGGGCAGTGGGGATTTCAGCTCTAGAGAAGGACAAGCTCCAGTTCTTTTTTGGGACCTGTCGTATAATGTCACTGTTTACAGGGCTGAATTTAAATAGGTAAGTTACATATTGGGTTACATTGTTTTGTACAATCCAAATTCTTTTTGGTATCTCTTGATCTGTTGGTAGGTTTGATAGAGAGCGATGCTACCCCATTTTTATAAGGTTAGTGCCCAATTTTTTAACCTGCTTTAATGAGTAGTATGGTGTTCCTTATTTGTGCAAGATGCCTGTGCTTGTTCTTCTGGGTGTGTTCTTTCTTTTGACAACCTTGCTACTTGTCAAAAGAAAGAACAATGTTTGCAATGGATTTAGTATGAGCAAAAAAAGGCATATACAGTAAAGGGTAAACCAGTGCTCATTCCAGTGTAACCATTTAAATAATGACTTGTCTGTAGTCCCTATAGAAAAGAAGGGGGATTCTCATCGATAGGACGGCCAGGGTATGTAAGTGTAATTCTTTCTCTCCATTGTATGTAGTCCCTCCAGAGGTGCAGGATAATTAGCTTTTGTCTTTCATGATGGCTTCTTCTCTATGCAAATTATTAATTTAGCTTTATATAGTACGTGGTAGTCATTAGGTATGCAGTGAATCCCAGATTTTTAACAAGATTCAGATTCTGCCAAATAAAAAAGACTGGCCGTACCAAATCCAAACCATATATAATGGAAAAAAAAAATTGGCGTGTTCTGCACTTCTGATGCTGAGGAAGGGTTTGGATTTGGTTCGGTGTTCAGCCAAATCTGTAACCCTGGATTCAGTCAAACCCTAAAATGCAGGGTTGGGTGCATCTCTATCAGCAACACCAGTGATTTGCCTGCTTAGACATCATCCTCATCTCATCTCTGATGAAGTACATAGTTACGAAACGCGTCAGACCATGTGTTAGCATTTCTTCTTTTAAACTGATGTAACCAATAAAGGATGAATTTTTAATCAACAACTTATTTGAGCGATCCTCTTTGACCTTGGAGTGCGCTGTACCGACTTGGATGTGAATAGTTGGAAACGTCTCCCTTAGCGACAGACTCGGGGCGGCTGCACCCGGGTCACCCCGTGGAGAGGGTAAGCTGATCCTTTTATATATTTACTCGTGAATACAAACAACTGTTTGAAAGAACGTGGGAAGGACTGTGTAATAAACGCAGGGCTCGGGGCAGGTGCACCCGGGCCAATTACTACCAACGGTGAGCGGATTCTTAACTGCTGTGATATAAAGGATCAAGCAGATAAAAATCATTTATATCAATTTTGAATCTCAGAATTGGTATTGGGATATATGTTTTGAGCTGCTGAGTATCCACAAGAACTGTGCGGATGGAAAGTCTTCACAAACTTTATCCAATTTCTGTGAGAGAAGCGTTTGGAGGCTTTACTTTTCGGCTGTTCCATTTATAGTTCAAAGTTCTGTCCATTACAGTTCAGGTAAATAGATTTTTGCAGAAGCTTTAATCTGCAATATTCTCTTCCAGGACGTGAAGATTTTCCATGTTTTGATCCTTGGAGAGTTGGAGAGGGGACAGAGTCAGTTCCAGGCCCTGTGCTTTGTTACCCGGCTGCAGAGCAATGAGATCATTCCCAGCGAATCTATGGCTAAACTACGGCAGGTGAGATGGCATTCTATTTTTCAGTGCCTTATGGATAATGGGTTTCCAGATTATAGATCTTATGCATTTTATGGTGTTGGCTATGTGCCACGGCTGTATTATCTTTTTCTGTTATTATGTACTAAAGGGGTAATTTGCCTTTAAGTTAACTTATTAGTTATAGAATTTCTATTGCAATTTTACATTTTGCTTTAATTTTTTTATTCTTCTTTTCCATTTGTTGTTGTCACTTGCCCTGGCCGTCAAAAAATCTATTACTCTGTGAGGCTACAGTTTTATAGCTACTGTTCCTTATTATTTGTTTATACAAGCCCTCACGTGTTCATGTTCCAGTTTATCATTGGAATCACTGTATGGTTGCTAGGGTAAAGCAGGCCCTAGCAACCAAGTTGCTGCAAACTGGAGAAGTGGTGAAGAGAATGCTAAATAATTTAAAAAAGCCACAAAAACTAGGAAACAGAACAATGGCAAATTGTTTTCGAGTATCACTATCTGCATCATACTTAAAGTTAATTTAAAGGTAAACTACTCCTTTAATGGTTTAATTTATATACTTAGTATTTTTTATCGTTTAGTGTTTTTAAACCCTTCTTTTTTTATTGTAGAGATATTGTGGCTGCAGCTTCTCCTGTTTTGTTTTGAGTTTAATTTTAAAACCACTTAAAATTAATAAAAATCAGGCCACGTGTTTTGTGCTATGAAAAATTAAAAATATGATGATCTTCTTTTAAGATTATGCTCTACCTCTCGGCTATTAACAGGTACAATACTTTATCTTTGCTATTGGGTTAGACTCCACTGACTAGCAATTTTATTTTACCCTCAGGCAAAGGGATTTTGTTTTTTTGTTCTATGGAATATTCATTTTAAAATGTAAAGTGGAAGTTCAAACTGAGTCAAGTTGCAGAAGTACTGTAATACTTTCTAAAATTAGCAGCTTTGCAATGAGGTTAATTTAAAAAAAAAAATAGCTGGCTACGTATATTCAAGATTCAAGTGATTATCTAGTTCAGTGACATCCTGCTGGGCATTGACTTATAGCAACATAACATCAGGAGCAGTAAGGGCAGTGCTGAGTCCAGGTATCACTGCATATCCTCTGTTGACTGCTCAGTTTCATATACTATTGCCTGCCAAATGTGTGAGCAGGAGACAAACACTTGCTCCTGGACCCAGCACTGCCCTGATGTTTTATTGTCATCGCCCAGCAGGATGTTGCTGAACTAGATGATGGCCTGAATATTTACCTCATTGTCACATATACTATATATACTTTTTTAAATACACACCATTGCAAATATGCTATTTTTAAGAAGTACAGCAGTACTTCGGTAACTTCACTGACTGTGAAAAAAGCATGTTGTAAGTTTTACACATTGGAATATTCATTCATGAGCCCCAAGACATCCCAACTAAAGTACCAGACCAGTTAGGTAATAAGGAATATATTGGCAGGTATTATTACAGTGTTGTCTGCTGCTCATCCTGTCCAACAACCTACCTTAAAGGGACCTTTGATATAACTTTTAGTATGTAGTTTTTCCCCTGTACATATTCACTCCGAATACATAGCTGAATAGTGAAGTTACGACCAGATGCTAATTATATCTATGCACATGTACGGAAAAAGATTTTTCTTCAGAATAGACATCATGATTCATTTTTATTAAACCCATCTGGTTGTTTATATGAAGAATTGGCTGCCAGGAAAGCCTGTCTGCTTATGAATCCAAGGTCAGAGCACTGAGTGAGTGGGTTCAGAAACTCTGCTTAGAAATCTCAGTTAGAAAATTCAGCCGATGTTTCTCTAGTTCTCTAGCAAAACAACACAACACCTTTATTTTCTCGGTTAGTGTTTTCTTCCTGGTTGTAGCTGGCCAAAATGGCAGAAATGCATTATATTAGCAGTTTTTAATTGTCTAAATTGTCTAATATTTTGGAAATGGAAAAGAAAAATAATTCACATAAACTGCAAAAGTGCTTAGAAGAGTGTTCTGAGCAATATAAGCAATTTTTTAGGATTTACCTTTTATTGAATTGCTGTTGGAAGCATTGACAAGCAGAATTTAAACCTCCTCTGTTTTCCTCCGGTGTTGCAGTCGCAGTCAAAAAATCCTGTGAGCCATAGATAGGCCTGCATTTCTGTATATTAGGGATGCACTGAATCCACTATTTTGGATTCGGCTGAACCCCTGAATCCTCCGTGAAAGATTCGTCTGAATACCCAAACTGAATCCACCTACTAATTTGCATATGCAAATCAGTGAGGGGAGAGAAAGCGTGAGGCAACATTTTTTTTACTTTCTACCTGTTTTGTGATGAAAAGTCATGATTTTAAGGGGCAGATTTATCAAGGGTCGAAGTGAATTTGACGGAATTTTCGAAGTTAAAAAATTTGAAATTCGAAGTAATTTTTTGGATACTACGACTTTGAATTCGATTCGAAGTAAAATAGTTTGAATATTCGACCATTCGAAGTACTGTCTCTTTAACAGAACTTCGACTTCAATACTTCACCAAATTAAACCTGCTGAAGTGCATTGTTAGCCTATGGGGACCTTCTAGAGCTGTTTTCTAAGGTTTTTGAAGTCGAAGAAAAATCGTTCGATCAATGGATGAAATCCTTCGAATCGTTTGATTCGAAGGATTTCATTGTTCGATCAAACGATTTTACTTCGACCGCAAAGCGGTCAAATTCAGTGAAAAAAACGTCGTTTTCGATATTCGAAGTCGAAGTAAAGCCATTCGATGGTCGAATTTCGAAGTATTTATCACTTCGAAATTCGACCCTTGATAAATCTGCCCCTAAGCATTCGGTCGAATCCTGCTAAAAACGTTCAAATGGCCGAATACTAAAACTGAATCCTGGATTCAGTGCATCCCTACTGTATATACAGAAAAAGTGTGCCCTACATCCCTACTGGCATTTTTATAACAGCCTTGATTTATTTTGTGTGTGTGTATTACGGCATATGCAGTAAATATTTCATATTTTCATATGTTTCTCTATGTATGCATAGTGTGTTTTTGCGGGGAGGACATACATAACTCCCAACTGTCCTGTTTTTCTCGGGACAGTCCCGATTTTTAACTCGACCTGCAGTCCCAAATTACTGGAATGTCCCGACTTTCTCTTTGATCTCCTGCACTGAACAGCCAGAAAAAGATACAAAGTTTCTAAAACTTGTGTAACCGTTTAAGATAAGCAAAGAAACAATTGTAACAATTTAAGATAAGCAGGTCTCCTAGGGAAACTGTGACTTGCAGCTTAAAGGGCAATTCACCTTCATTTGCAAAACTGTAATAACACATAAAAACCACATAAATGTGTTCAAACTTTCATAACCTGCCAAATTTTGTAAAATGAACATGGCATTGTGATGCAAGTATGGCACAGCACCAGAAGGAAACGACATACCTCCCAACATTTGAAAAATAGAAAGAGGGATAAAAACATTTACCGCACATAGAGTGGCGAACATTTTATGGACCACTTGCATTTTATGGTCACACCCCCTAAATACCACATCCTTTTTACAAAATTTGGCAGGTTATGGAAAGTTTGAACACATCTGGGGGTTTTAGGGTTCAGGTTTTGTGTTATTACAGTTTTTCTAATGAAGGTGAATTGCCCTTTATAAGCTGCAAGTCAGTTTCCCCAAGAGACCTGTTTTTCAAAAATAGTTACAATTGTTTCTTGCTTATCTTAAATTGTTACAAATCTATCTAAGTGAACCTGCCATTCTGGGCTCTCTGCCAAAAGCCTCAGTTTTAGGAACTTTGTATCTTTTCCTGGCTGTTGAGTACAGGAGATCAGAGAGAAAGTCAGGACATTTCAGTGACAATCCAGGACTGCAGGTTGAGCTGTCAAAATTGGCACTGTCTCGTGAAAAACGAGACCGTTGGGAGGTATGGAACTGTAAATATTAAACATTGACATTAATAGCCTAGAAGAATATACAGTAGATGATATAGTCTTATATAGGCTTTTCCTCTTTAAGGGGTTGTTCACCTTCAAACGACTAGTTGTTTTGAGATAGATCACCAGAAATAACGACTTTTTCCAATTACATTCTATTTTCTGTGTTACCGTTTTTCTAATATTGAAGTGTAAAGTGTCTTTTTCCACCTTCTAAAGCAGCTCTGGGAGGGGGGGTCGCCGACCCTGTAAACTGTTCTAAATAGATACATTTAGTTGATACATTTCTTATCTTTGTCCCTGCTGAGCAGAATCTCTGGGTTTCATTACAGGCAGCTGTTAGAATTGATACAATAGTTGCTAATACTCCAGAGATGCTGCTGAGAAATGTATCAACTAAATGTTGCAAAATTGTAATTTGGCCCTGAATTAGAGTCCTGCGCGGGTCCATTTTTTGGGACCCTTACCCGCTTGGAACTGACACCCGTAACCCGGACCCGCTGACCATCAAGAACCAGGAAGCGCTTTTATTGTAAACCGGAAGTGACATCATCGGAAGTAGCTGTGACCAGAAAAAAGGAGTAAATATCGCAATTGAGAAGATCCGCGACCTGCAGAACCGCACCCAGAACTTCTCCCCTCAACCCGCAAGGTACCGCCGGTTTTTGCAGGTAACCCGCGGGTACCCGACCCGCTGCAGGACTCTACCCTGAATTACATGCACCTGAATTACTGGGCTGCCAGACTCAAACACCAGAGACACGAACATTCAACTTTACACTTAGATTTTGGAAAAACAGTAAGAAATAAATAATGGAAGGTTATTGGAAAAAGTAATTTTTTCTGGTGAACATTCTGAAAACCACTGAACTGAAAAAAATGTTTGGAAGTTAAACAACCCCTTTAAGCTGGGGGGGTAATCACAACTTTAGAGGAGCCAATACCAAGAGGGAGAGAGTGGAATGGTCCTGTCTGCACAGTCAGATGAGTAAAAGATGTGACATCTGGTGGGGATCGGAAGTGCGCCAGGCCCCCGATTTTCTGCAGGGGTGCTTAGCGCACTCTAGTTACGCCACCAAGGGGCACTTTCTCATTTCCCACCTGAAAAAAAATTACCAGTTCCTTTTAAAGGGTTTGTACCTTATTTCTTGTCTTGTAATGGACATACCTGGCTTGTTTTTTCTTTTCTTTATTCTTTTCTCTTCATTGGATTATAACAACACTGACCCAAAGTTCGATTTGTGCTTTAGATTAAAAATTTTTTTTAAATGGGATTATGTTTGTACATTGAGCGTACTCCAGAAATGATCAAATATTTATTCATAAAAAGGGGTTTCATGCCCTTAAGGACAAGACCACAATAATTAATTTTCTACAGAGTGCATCTGAACAGGATGTGTAATTGCATATAAAACATGAATTTAGTGCTGTTAGCTTGTATATCTGTGCAGGCGATGCTTGGCTGCAGTTCATTTTCCAGGCGATGAGTGATTAAGAACTGTTGATGACTCTGATTTTCGATATCTTTACACAGAATCTAGCAGGATGGAGATTAAACTCATTATGGCAGCTCACGGGATGTTTTGAGGACAGAATGAGTGAATCTTAGAATTGTTAGAAAAACAATCCTCGTGAACAGATTGTCATGTGACTAAAGTTGCCCTTGGTATAATGACTGGTCATTTTCTTAAAAGTAAAATACGACTACATTGTGTGTTTTAGCGTATTGTGCAAATACACATGGTTGTATGTTTCCTTACCTACATGTGTTGAGGCTACAATTTTAAATTGCCAAAGTTTTAGTAGAACTTCTTTTGTTTATATTCTCAGCTCCATTTGGAAGTAAAGGTGGCCATAGATGCTCCGATAATATTGTACAAAACAAATTTAGTACGATATTTGGTGCTTGTATGGTGGGAGACGAGCTGACTGATATCGGCAGATAAGAGTCCTGCAGCGGGTCGGGTACCCGCGGGTTACCCGCAAAAACCTGCGGTATCCTGTGGGTTGCGGGTAGAAGTTCCACATGCGGGTTGCGGGTCAGGCCGCTGGTCTTCTCCATAGGGTTGTTTACTCCTTCACTTCCGGTTTACAATGACGGCACTTCCGGTTCTCCCTTTTTTTCTGATCACACCTACTTCCGATGATGTCACTTCTGGTTTACAATGACAGCACTTCCTTATTCTTAATGGTCAGCGGGCCGCGGGTCCGGGTTGCAGATGAGGTACTAGCTGGTCGTGTAGCGGATCCAAGCGGGTAAGAATGCGGGTTGCAGGTCTGGGTTGCGGATTGCAGGTACGGGTTCCAAAAAAATGGACCCGGCCAGGACTCTATCGGCAGAAGACTTGGATATCGGTCGGCTCATCAATCGGGCTGGCTAGGAAATTTTGATTGGCGCCTATAAAGGCACCTGAAAATCCCCCATTGTCAGTGCTATTCAGCTCTACACGTGTGTATTGAAACGAACAATCTTCCAGGAAAGATGGCCACCTTTAGATGGCGGAGTTATGCATCTGTTGGTGGCATCTGTGCTTGCTCTTAAATATGCTTTAAGAGAGAAGCTTTTAAGGATCGGATGAAAATAAAAAAAATAAAAAAATGGAGAGGAGTGCGGCCATGTACAAAAAAATATTCATAGGTGGTGTGTGTTTGCAGATGCAGAGGTTAGTGAAAGCACCAAAGGATCAGCAGTTAACGTGGGATATATAATGATTAAAGTACCCCGTTGTAAAATATATAGTGAATAAAGTACCCCCTCTTGTAAAATATAAGGATATTATAAGTTACTGAGGAGTTTCATGACCATATAAAAACACGAGGCCCAAGGTCATGGAACTCCGAGATAACTTCTAATATCCTCATATTTTGCAACTGGTGGTACTGTATTTATTATAATACACACATTTTAGTGAGTCATGTGACAGAAATGACATCAGAACTCACCGTTTATAACTGATGACATCAGAACTCACTGTTAATAAGGATATAATTTACAAGATATTCATGGCTTTTGTATATTATATGTGTATTATAAGTCACAGGAGTTCCATGCTCTTTTATACAGGTCATGGAACTCCGAGGTTACTTCTAATATCCTCATATTTTCCAAAAAGTTGTACTTTATTTATTATAATACACAAGTTTAAGTGAGTCATGTGACAAAAATTGACATCACAAAGCTTCATTTATAACTGATGACATCACTAAGAGCCGTTTATAAGGTAATACTTTACATGATATTGATGGCTTTTGTGTATTACAGAGAACTTTCCTAGCATGGCAATAAGAATGCACACACACACATACTGTAGCTACAGATACACTACATGGCCCATAATATTAGTCTGTCTCACATCCCATACTAAGGGTATTGTGAAATTGGTCCTCGTTTTTGCTGCAGGCTTAACTCCCTGAGGTTATACAGACACCCCATTCAGCCTCATGGAAGCAAATAAGAATGATCCCATAGGCAAACGCGAGTGCTTGTTGTTAACATGATGACTCCCTGTTACTGCTGTTAAATCAGTTTATAGTTGCACTCTTTAAGTGCTCATTTGGGTATGCTTTCTCTGAATAATTAGCTGCAGATGATTTATTATATGATGGATAATTATGGGCTATAAGCAGTGTAAATTTGGCTATCATTACCAACAACTGCTGGCTCTGGTTGCTGTTACTGTGTGTTCTGTGCACTCACAATATGTGTTCCTCATTGCAAGCTATTAGTATGAGCTTCTGTTGCTGTAGAATGACGTTGCACTTGTATTTATATGTAAATGCCGCTTGTAAGTGCTCATAAAAGCTCTCCTTGCAGCTCCACATACACCAAAATGTAGGTTACATTCACTTACATTCTGTAAATCGCAAACATTAAGCAGATGGGCTTTTACTTTCAATTCATGGACAGTTTGGTATAATTTGCCATTTCGGAAGCACACCCCACAGAAAATGAACATTTTTAAATGCCTTTTTTGCTATTTACATATTGAATCTATGTAAAGGCTTACACCCCAATTTCAAAATGATTTTGGCAGTGATGAAAAACGCATGAAAGTGTACGCAATTTCACATTTATCTATAAATCATATCCTACACAATCACTTTCTACACATATTTGCAAAACTTCTTGCAAAAGTAAAAAATCTCTTTATACATTTCCTTTCCCACACACACACACACACACACACCAAATATGATATGGAATATGTCTGCACTATATACATACAGTTTGTAAGGTTAATGCAAAAAAAAAAAAAAAGGAAGGTGCAGTGTATCGCCAGCATGAGAGCTGGAGTGCAGGATCTGGTGAGAAAAGTCCAACGCTTTGGGGCACTAGTCTGTGAAAGAGGGTGGTGGGGGACACCCCAATAACAGTAATGGTATTGGATACTTTATATGGAAACCTGTTATCCTGTATTTATAGCCTCTCTTGGTAAAGTAATTTTTCCCAAGCCTCTTTTCTGTGTCTTTATTATCATTTGAACCTCAGTTACTGTTTTACAAAAATATACAGCCACGTTCAAAATAATAGCCGTGTGTTGAAAAAAGAAAAAGTGAATAAAGTTCAAAATCCTTATAATAGCTTTTATTTCAATACACTCAAATGCATTGGGAACACTGCATATTCAATTTCTGTTGGTTTTCTATTACGCTACTATGCCTACTAGTAAAATATTTGCGAAGTAGAAATATTGGGGCAAATTAGTGGCTAACGCTAGCAAAAATTCGCCAGTGTGATGTCATTTTGCCACTTCACCGATTTACTAACGGGTGCTGGCGTAAGTAGACATACTCTAGCGCTACTTTGCACCCTAACGCCAGGCGAAGTTGCGCTCTGGCGAAGGGACGTAACTACACTAATTCACTAACTTGCGCATTTTACTGAACGTTACCTCTTGTGCCAGACTTGACTTCGCCAGCTCAGACCAGGCGAATTGCAATAAGAGTACCGTATATACTCAAGTATAAGCCGACCCGAGTATAAGCCGAGGTACCTAATTTTACCTACGAAAACTGGGAAAACTTATTGACTCTAGTATAAGCCTAGACACAACTACAGCCCTGTCTCTCAGCAGCGCACATTCTGCCAAAGCGACCCCCCCAGCGATCAACCGGACTTCTTTGCAAAGTTGATGGTGACAGAGAATTGCCAAATAGATTACTGTGTGCATTGTCCCACTGTGCCACTACCATGTGCAGAGGGTGCTGTTTTATATTGCCATCACTGTTAATCTTTCGTATAACCAACAGAGGGCGCTGTGTGATATTGCAGTCACTGTTATTCTTTCATATAACCAACAGAGGGCGCTGTGTGATATTGCAGTCACTGTTATTCTTCCATATAACCAGCAGATGGCGCTGTGTGATATTGCAGTCACTGTTATTCTTTCATATAACCAACAGAGGGCGCTGTGTGATATTGCAGTCACTGTTATTCTTTCATATAACCAACAGAGGGCGCTGTGTGATATTGCAGTCACTGTTATTCTTTCATATAACCAACAGAGGGCGCTGTGTGATATTGCAGTCAGTTAATCTTTCATATAACCAACAGAGGGCGCTGTGTGATATTGCAGTCACTGTTAATCTTTCATATAACCAACAGAGGGCGCACTGTTATTCTTTCATATAACCAACAGAGGGCATTGTGGGATATTGCAGTCTCTCCCCAAGTGTACTGTTGGTATAGGAATGATTAAAAGTGACTGCAATCTCAGCTACTCGGGTCGGGTACCGCTGACCTGAGTATAAGCCGAGGTAGACTTTTTCAGCACATTTTATACTCGCATATATACGGTAGATAGGCGTTTCTTCAAAAATAGTTGAACATTTTTCAAAGTCCCAAAAAACGCTGGTGTTTTTTTACTTTTTACTGGGTGATAGGCTGAAAAAGATCGGATTTTTTTTGGGGTACCCTTCTTCCCCCTTACATTTGGCACCTAAACTATACAGTGGGCACATGTGTAGGGCAATATAAGACCTCTATTTAATTTTATTAAGGTTCCCTGGCCTTGTGTAGTGTAATGTAGTTGCTGCAGCATATACGTCCATTGTACTTTAACTGCACGCTGTATGCTAATTAGGCATCGCTAGCGTAGCTTATCGTATTATCGCAAGCTCAACTTCGCAACCGTTTGGTAACCTGTGCGCAACTTCGGATCTTTGTGAATTTTCACAGCCCTGGTGAAACTACGTCTGGCGAAGTGCGGCAAAGCCATCGCTAGCGCATTGGTCAGGTTAGAGATGTAGGACTGCTGTTATTTTGAACACAACTGTCTGTGAATGATTTTTCTAAATAACACATTTCTATGGATTACTTGCTAATGCTCTGGTCCCTATTTGCAGAAAAACCCACATGCAGTGCGCCAGGCAGAGGAGATGAGAGGCACCGACACTCTACAGATGGATGTGGCCATTAATTTTACTAAGGGGGTGCAACTCACCCCCCACATCCACAATATTTGTGCTGAGGCTAAAGAGGCTATCTACACACGGCAAGAAGATGTCCGATTGTGGCTGGAGAGAGGTAAGCGAAGTCATGTTAAGACCGACTGGCTGTGAGTTGTGTGTGTCTGGTGCACATAGATCCCATTTGGAGGCAGATACATAATCGGAGAATGTTTTCCATCATATTCCTTTAAACCAGCAGACTCAAAAATGTCTTTTTTAAACAACCGTGTTATTAGCAGGAGAAAATCTTTCTAAATAATCAGTTTAATACAGAGCAAACTTTGGGGAACTGAGCATTTGTGCCTAAAATGGCGTACGCTAGTTCATTTCAAGTTTCAAAATTTTCCTTTCTTTATAAGTATTTTATTGGCACTACAGTTTTCCTTTTGGATCCATTGGCTAGATTGCTTGCTCTTGCATGAAATTGTTATAGGTGCACATGCTTAGAAAATAGTACCTATGCTATGGGCAGCTTTATTATAGTTTCACAGAGCAGTTACCGTTCAAGGCATTACTATTTCTGCTTGGTTACACACTAGACACTGAGGAGCACTAGCCTGTAATGTGCTCTGTACCTCAGCTGGCTGCCCATGGCTCATACATAGTACATAGATCGAAAGAACTGTAGATTGCTGACAGATAAGCTGTAAATTAGTAGATCCCCCCCCCAGAATAACAATTTGATACAGTGTGGGAAAGGGTGTGTGCACGTTAAGCAAAAGGTTAACTGTCACCCCAGCAGAAATAAAAACTTGCTGGTCTGCTTTTCCCAGAGTAGTTTGCATGGGGCTGCATTTGCCTGGGGCTTTTTATTGACTGAATAGTTGTTGTATAAAGCCTTATCTCTTAGCCAGTGGTAGGTGTAACCCTCGAACGATGTTTGAAGGAAACAAAGGGTATTTCAAACCTGTTTGTTTTAATAAATAAATGTTTATAACCATATTTCTGGTTCAGGCACACAGACTGTCAAGTAAATAGTTTTGGGGTAACATGACACAGAGCAACAAACTTTTAGGGGGGGGGGGAATGGATGCATTTCATACAAAACTAGCAATGTGATGTGGTTACTGTCAATCATGTTTACCTTTTGCACCCCCCAACTGTAGATTTCCTTCTTCGTCAAACCTTAAAAAAAAAAGCACACCTCAGGGCCTGCAAACAGAACAAAAAACAGCTTGGAGCCTCATTTGTTTGTATTTACCTGCTGCTGATGGCCAGGCAGGATAAGATCCCATTGTTGGAGGGTTTTTTTAAAGGGCAGCCTGCAGTCCAGCATTGCCGACAAACAGCTGGTGAACAGTAGCTCTTTGATGATGCTCATTTGTAATAATAGAATAGGTTGTGTCATTTTAGTTACCCTTCAGTGATCCCCATCCAGTAGCTCGTGGGAAACATGTTGCTCTCCAACCCCTTGGATGTTGCTCTCTTAAGTGGCCTTAAATCAGGTGCTTATTTTTGAATTCCAGACTTGGAGGCAAGTTTTGGTTGTATAAAACCATGTGTAATGCCAAACAGAGTCTCAATGTAGGTTGACAATCCACATAGGGGCTACCAAATGGTCAATCACAGCACTTATTTGGCACCCCAAGAACATTTTTAATGCCAGTGTTGCTCCCCAACTTCTTTTACTTCTGAATGTTGCTCACGGGTTCAAAAGGTTGGGGATCCCTGCTTTAAGGAATCCAAACAGCAATTCAAACAGGCGGCACTCCGGATGAATTAGAAGAGGTTTATTGCAACAGCATAGCCTTACGCGTTTTGGGATGAAAGCTTCCTTAATCATAGGCATACAAAAGGATATTCATCACTTCGGTTGTATATTGTCCTGTCTGGCCTTATCATACAATTCCCTTATCAGATTCATTGGATAACCCCTTCTGTATAATCATCGGACAGTTCCCCCGGATTGATCAGTAAAGGACTTATCTGAACTGCAATTCTTGCGATATCTAACAAATTGACCATACGGTATACTTTGTAACGTGTGTTTTGGATGGCAACTATTCGCCTTGAGTTCTGTTTAAGTACATATGAAAATCTTGAATGGAATTCCGTGATCCATCCCAAATCGATAAAAGGTCATCAATGTAGCTACCATACCATATGATGTGTTTTCAATGGGGGTTGTCACATCTAAAAATGTGGGGCTGCTTCCACCAGCCCATGTATAAGTTGGCGTAGGCGGGGGCAAACGGTGCCCCCATCGCGGTCCACATCTCTGGAGGTAGAAACCCATTGAAGTGAAAAAAATTATGTGTGAGTAAAAACTCCAAAACCAATAAAGTGTAGTTAATAAAATCTTGTGTATATTGTCCCGATTGCACGAGTATCTCTGTGATTTTGGTATGGATGAATATAAGGACTTGGCGTCCATAGAATCCCCAACAGTAAGTGTCCATCCATGGGATATTGCTTAGTTTTTCTAACAAGTGACCTGAATCCCTCAGGACGGAATGTAAGTGCCAAACCAGGGGTTTTAAACGAGTCCTACCAGTCAGCTAAACCTTCATTGGATGAGCCACAATGGGTCTCCCTTCAGGTGAAGTCTAGGATTTATGGATTTTTGAGAGGTGGTGGAAAATCGGCGTCGCTAGATGCCGACAAATCAGGTAGTCCCTGTCATGAGAATCCAGCACCCCCAAAGATATCTCATAAGAAACATGCTTTTTTTGGGGGGGTTAGAGGGTAATTTCCTGTATGCATCAATATCATTCAATAGGCGGTCTGCCTCTGCTATATAATCCTTAGGGTTTTTTTTTACTAAACTCCGAATGCAAAAATCACAAAAAAGTTTGTGATTTTTTTTTTTCCATAAAATATGACTATTATAAAATCACAAATTTTTTGGAATTTAATAAACCCCCAGATTCAGTTTGAATCTGAAAATCCAGCATCTCAGACCTGTCGAGGTTGCATATAAATCCATGGAGAATCCCAATGATTTTTTGATGTGCACTGGGTTTCGGGCAGTACCCCAAAGTTTTTGAGTAATTCCGAAAAAATCTTGAAAATCGGATGTAGGAGTCCGAAAAATTTGTGGAAATCTGATTTTTCTTTTTTTTCCCGCAAAGCAAATTTTCAGGGAAAGGTAATAAATAAGCGTAAAAAAGCCGAGTGGATGTGATCGGTGTTTGTAGCAGAAAATATTGAGATAAATTCAGACTTTGATAAATAACCCCCTTAGTGTTCATAACAACTACACTCCCACCCTTAGGCTCTTGGCAGATTGTAATATCTGGGTTGTCTCTCAAGGTTTTAAGTGCCCTCCTTTCTTCTGTGGATATATTATCACCTCTACGTCTAGGTAAGTTGGTTGCTATTTCCTTAAGTTCGGCTTCAACTAGTTCCTGGAATCTATGAAGCCTCTTAGGGGTGGGGATAATTTGCGCCCCCTGAACTTAACAGAAGCTTTTTGGATTCTCAAGCTGGACACTAAGGATCTTAACTCTGGGCATGATCTTACATATTTATATTAATATTTTTAACCACCTGTTTGCCTATATGTAATTTAGTCTGTTTACAAGTAAGTTCCTCCCAGTCTTGATGCCCTTCACATTATACATTTTCAGCAGTTATTCTTTTAAGTATAACAGGGGAGGTGCTAACTATAAGCCTTTCCTAAATTAAGGGTGTTTTTTTTTTTTTGCCTTGTTTCTTTTAACACACTAATAAATGATGGGTTTTTAAATAAAAAAAAACATTTTGGTTACATAATATCAATAGCATTGACAATTATAACACTACAGGTTGATGATCTACATAGAGTCCAGCAGAGGTCACTGTGAGGTTAACTATTTAAAGGGATCCTGTCATCGGAAAACATGTTTTTTTCAAAACGCGTCAGTTAATAGTGATACTCCAGCAGAATTCTGCACTGAAATCCATTTCTCAAAAAAGCAAACAGATTTTTTTATTTTCAATTTTGAAATCTGACATGGGGTTAGACATTTTGTCAATTTCCCAGCTGCCCCTGGTCATGTGACTTGTGCCTGTAATTTAGGAGAGAAATGCTTTCTGGCAGGCTGCTGTTTTTCCTTCTCAATGTAACTGAAGTGTTTCTGTGGGACATGGGTTTTACTATTGAGTGCTGTTCTTAGATCTACCAGGCAGCTGTTATCTTGTGTTAGGGAGCTGCTATCTGGTTACCTTCCCATTGTTCTTTTGTTTGGCTGCTGGGGGGGGAAAAGGGAGGGGGATGATATCACTCCAACTTGCAGTACAGCAGTAAAGAATGATTGAAGTTTATCAGAGCACAAGTCACATGACTTGGGGCAGCTGGGAAATTGACAATATGTCTAGCCCCATCTCAGATTTCAAAATTGAATATAAGAAAAATCAGTTTGCTCTTTTGAGAAATGAATTTCAGTGCAGAATTCTGCTGGAGCAGCACTATTAACTGATTCATTTTGAAAAAATTTTTTTTTCCATGACAGTATCCCTTTAAGGAAGTGATGAATATCCTTTTGTATGCCTATGATTAAGGGAACTTTCTTCCAAAACGCGTAAGGCTGTGTAGTTAACCCTTTTGCTGCAATAAACCTCTTCTAATTTATCCGGAGTGCCGCCTGTTTGGATCTAACTACAGAGGGGACCATGGTGGCAGAGCACAGAGAGCTTCAAGGAGCTGAACACGGGTATAGCGTGGTGGGGTTAGTCTAGAGCCGTCAAATCTCTATTCACCCTTTAAGGAATACCTGGTGGCAGGTCACTTACAATCTACTAATCCATAAACAGCCGCATCAATGCTGTAGCTTCAGCAAATCTAAAATTAATTATTGGTTTGGTGACTATGCAGAATGTTAGGTAAGTTTTTTTTTAACCTTGCTCTCTCTCTCTTCCTCTCTCTCTCTCTAGGCATTGATGGATCCATGTTTGAAGTTCTTCCTCAGCCCTCCTCCATTCCTTCATTGCATCCGTGCAAACTCTGCCCGCAGGACTGGAAACCCTGCATCTGCTCATACCATTTGAGCCTCGAGTGGATCCCATGTAGCCTAAAATACTGCAAGAATCGGGACTCCTCTGTCAAGACTACTTCATACAGGTGTGGCATCCGCAGCTGCCAAAAAGCTTTCACTTTCCACTTTTATGTCGCACAGAAACAGCTTTGCCTATGGGATGAGGAGACCTAAAGCAATGTGTTTCTGGGACAACTATGATCACTACACCTCCATCCAAACACTTTGGGATGGGGCCCAATGTCTCGTGGGATGTCAACAGCCTTGCCACCTTAGAGTTGCCTTATACTGTGAAGCTTTAGGATTTCCTGAGACATTCCGAAGGAAAGCCCACGCACAACTGCCAACATTGCTTTTCCGGCTAATAGCGAGAGGAGTCCGTTCTACCCTCTTCCTATTGCATAATAACTGAGCAGCACTGCAATGTGCCTTAACTCCTAGATATCCTACAAACTAGAAACGGTACTCCCTGCCCCTGGAAGTGCCTTATTGGCTCAATTGCAGGCTTTCGTTACACTCCAGTAAGGCCTCTGAGTAACCCAGTATTAAAATAAACTGTGAACTTGTTTCCCAAGGTATTCCATTACCCCATTCCTGACTGTGGAGCCTATAATGTGCGATTGGATGTGAAACAAGACTATACCACGTGCCTCTTTCATTTTCTGCAGTTCATTTTAATATAGTTCAGCTATTTTTGTATGGCAAAGTTTCATTTTTTTATAGAGATTAAGATGAGAAACATTTGTACAAAATATTTATCATTTGTAAGGTAAATAAAATGATTTTTAAGACATGGAGTACATTTCATATGTGTAATCTTGTGTCTTTTGCGATAATAAAAGAAAGTATAAGAAGGAGTATAGCACCACCTAATGTGCAAAAGTGAAATTTACAATGACCGCTGAATTGGCAACAGCTAAAGGGTCACAATAGTAGGTGTTTGGAACTTTTAATAGATTTTCATATAATTATCGGCTATGGCTCCTATTTCTGTATAGTGTAAGTAATGGTGAAGACACACAAAGCTACTAGAAGCAGCTACACTTCTACAAAATGGCAGAAAATACCCTGCCATAGACTGGGAATTGTCTCTGCTAAAACACACATAAAGACAAGTATCAGTAAATTATCATCATTGACCATTTATGTAGCTGCTACTAGTAGCTTTGTGTATCTTCACCCTAAGCTTTCAAACAAGGCCAGCTATTTCCCAGAATCATCCATGGGGCAGATTTAATAAAGGGCGAAGTGGCAGACGCTAGTAAAATTTGCCAGAAATCCCATTTGCAGGGACATTGCTAATTCACTGCAGTTTTGTGCCCTATCGCCAGGCAAATTTTCGCAAAAGTAGGAATTTTACAGAACGTTCCCTTTCTCCAGAGTTTCCTTCACCAGCTTAGACCTGGCTAACTGATAAAATGAAGCTACATCCTCCTCAATGTTATGTCAGTGACATCATATCCTGTATGCCGAAAAGTCATAAAGTTTTTTTAAAAAAAAAAAAATGTTGGCGTTTATAGCGGTATTGCATACTTGTATGTGGATTTTCAACAACAACAGAAATACATTTTTAACTTTAATTCTTCTCTGTATTTCTCATGTAAGGTGAAGAGTTAGTCATATGAAAAAGTTTGGGAACCCCTCTCAGCCTGCATAATAAATTACTCCAAATAGTGGTATGTCTTTCATTTTCCAGGAACATCTGAGTACTGGGGTGTTTTCTGAACAAAGATTTCAGAGAAGCAGTATTCATTTGTATGTGATTAAATCAAATGTGAAAAACTGGCTGTGCAAAAATTTGGCTACCCTTGTAATTTTGCTAATTTGAATGCATGTAACTGCTCAATACTGATTACTGGCAACACTAAGGGCTCTTACTGACGAGCGGTTGTAGCTGCGCTCCCCTGCGTTCCGTTTTCTGCGTTCAGCCACAGGGGAGCGCAGGAATAGACGCATTAAGCTTTTTTTCAATGGGGCTGTACTTACACAGGCGCGTGTAGGCCTACACGCGCCTCTGTGAGTACAGCCCCATTGAAAAAAGTTTAATGCGTCTATTCCTGCGCTCCCCTGTGGCTGAACGCAGAAAAACGGAACGCAGCTACAACCGCTCGTCAGTAAGAGCCCTTTATTTGTTGGATTAGTTTGTTAAGCCTTGAACTTCATAGGCACGTGTGTCCAATCATGAGAAACGGTATTTAAGGTGGCCAATTGCAAGTTGTGCTTCTGTTTGACTCTCCTCTGAAGAGTGACAGCATGGGATCCTCAAAGCAACTCTCAAAAGATCCGAAAACAAAGATTGTTCAGTATCATGGTTTAGGCGAAGGCTACAAAAAGCTATCTCAGAGGTTTAAACTGTCAGTTTCAACTGTAAGGAATGTAATCAGGAAATGGGAGGCCACATGCACAGTTGGTTTAATGCTGTTTTTAAGCAAATGCTAAGGGGCACAGAGTAAAACCAGACAGAAAACATTTGATACTGTAGGTGTTGTGGAGCAACACATGGTGCCGACCAGACAACATCTTTTTTTAGGCAGGGCCTTATTTCAGCAAGACAATGCCAAACTGCAGTCTGCTTGCAGTCCAGATCTGTATACTATTAAATATATTTGGCACATTATGAAACGAAAAATAAGCGACTGACGTTTATTACCCGCAACAATTTTTTACGTGTGCAACTTTTTTTTCTCACTCAAAATGCATTAAAGTCAATGGCCGCTTTTTCTTGTGGCAAGTTTTTGTCAACAATTTTTTTTGTCTTGCCCACTTTTTGCCCAAATGCATTCAAGTCAATGGGTGTTTTTTCTTATTGGTGACTTTTTTTGTCTCGGCAACCTTTTTGTCTTAGTGACGTTTTATCAATTGGTTTTGTCATTCATTTTTGGCGCAGTTTCGCGGGAAAATTCGCAGATGGCAAAATGGGAAAAGATGAACTCCGTAGGAAACCAGCCCCTGTCACATCTTTTTTGAAACGTGTTGCTGCCATCAAATTCACGAGCATATATTTTCAGAAAACAATAACCTAAACGAAAGTATCATTTTCAATATTAGTTATGTTGTCTTTGTATGATTTGCAATTAAATATAGGGTTTGGGTGGATTGCAAATCATCCAATTCTCTTTTTATTGACATTTTAGACAGTGTTTTGGAAACTGGCATGTTTATTGATGTAAATACTATGAGTTAGTGTAACGATACCTCCAGCAGAGGGCAGTCACGTCTTAAAATAGTGGCTACTCTTAATACTTGCATGTGTATAGCGTACCACTCATTATTTACAAAAATAATTTTGTCCCAAACTATTCATTTCCTTGAATCCCCCACCTCCCCCCTTTTCATTGGGTAACCCTTTCCTCATGATCCGTTTTGCTGTACATTTGATTGAGAATATAAACTTATATAAACTTCTCACTCATGTCTTTCAATGACATCTGTCTAGACCAGGCCTTCAAGTAATTGGTGAATTCCCAGATCCCACAGACATCTGATGGCCGGATCCCTTGAACTAGTCATATTCTCACTCATCTCCAGTAATTTTGTTGTCTTATATATTTATTATTTTATGTTCATTCTTTAACCTGCATGTGGGATTCCAAATAACAGAGAAAATGCTGAGTTTGAGGGCAAATTGATTTATTTGCCAAGCTCCCCAGTGAGAGGATGCCTATTTACAGCCATGTTTCTCTATTAGGGTTGTGGATACAAGTCTCGCAGTTCAGTATATCTTCTGTGAATTGGAACCAGTTCCTTGGAAAAGTGCTCATTGCCTACACACAGTTGGCAAGCAGGGGAAGGGATGAAAGCACTTATAGTGTTGGCAGGGCTGGGAATTATGGTCTCCCAATTGCCAGCTGCTGTCATTGCTTCTTCCTCAACTCAGTGAGCTTATGCAAATAAGTGCTTTGCATGGGCCCCTAGCCAAGAGCGCAGGATGTTGGCTTTTACCTGAGAGGTGTGGTGGCTTCACTGAACTTGAATCCTCTCTGCCCTCCTTGTACCAGGCCCCTCCCATTCTCACCACTTCTGTGCCACTCAAAGACAGAACCAGCAGGGCACTAATTCTATGTACTTTGACTAGCAGGATGGTGAACCTGGAATACACCCACCCAGGTAGGCATTCCTTCAGTTCTTTAGTTGAAAACCCAGTACGGCAAGGACGGCAATGCACTGCAGCATGACATGTTTTGTTTTGGCTCTGAGACCCCTGATCCTGTTGAAACATTCAGACAAAGCAGATATAGTATATGTCCTGCAAGACTATAGGCTCTGATATATGAATCCCCTGAGCTTCAAGCATTGGGTGAGTGACATGTGGATTTCCCAGCATTCTCGTCATCTGTAAAAATGTTGCTTGTGCATAAAGTGTTTTATACTGTTTATGGGAATTCTACAACGTTTGTAATTAAATCAATTTATAGCATCAAGTTTCCCTGCGAAGAAAGTACAAGCTTTTCTTAATGAGCCTTGTTCCTAATCTGTGTGACTGCCTCCAAATTCCACATGTGCGTTACAGGAATGTTTTAAAGAAAACCCAAAGATACAGTTGTCACATGTATCAGACTCCAGCCCTCTGGCAACTGAACATCCAGTAATAGTGGTCATTTAAACTGACCCCTGCAGCATGCTTGTTTATGCCTGGTAACTTAGAACTTTATTGTTCAAGCTGCTGAAGTTCAAGCTGAGTTATTAGCTCAATTAGTTAACAAAAGAACTTGGGGTATACTGCTTTCCTTGCACTCATGTTTTACTTGAATGTACAGGTAGGGGATCCATTACCTGGAAACCAATTATCCAGAAAGCTCTAAATTATGGAAAGGCCGTCTCCCATAGACTTCATTATAATCAAATTATCCATTTTTAAAAAAAAAAAATGATTTCCCTTTTCTAAATAATAAATAAAACAGTACTATGTACTTGATCCAAACTAAGATATAATTAATTCTTATTGGAAGCAAAACCATCTTATTGGGATTATTAAATGTTTACATAATTTTCTAGTAGGTATGAAGATCCAAATTATGGAAATATTTATCTGTCCCAAGCATTTTGGATAACAGATCCCATACCTGTATTAGTTGCACATGCTCATATCCTAATAAGTAACAGTATATGACTGGTTCCCTTTTTTAATGATGGCGTTGAGTAATGTCAATGGCACCCCATTAATTCATCTTCTGCCTTGGGGGTGTCTGTACGCACCTTGCATTAGGGTCATGCAGCAATTTGTGTACCTGCAGAAAACGTGTGTATTGCTTGAACAGGGTTGAGGGTCCTGAGACTTTTCTGGTAAAGGATTTTGCACTTAAAGCAACATATATTTTGATTTCTCCATCTGAACCACCCTCCCTTGGATGGCAGCACTTCTATGATAACTTCAAGGTGAGCAGTGAGTAACTGGTCAGGTTGTGAATAAAGCTGTTGCAGAATGAGTCATATAATGATTATTTATATTGGGTCAAAGTGGGAAAATTTGTAGGTTGTGGGGCCAGATCTCTTGCCCAACATTTCTAGGGGAAGTACAGCGCTGCGAAATATGCTGGCGCTATATATATAAATATTAATAATAATAATAAAGTCACACTGTCCCTGAGGAGTGCATTTTCCTCTCTAGCTTACCTGGTAGCATTGGATAGAAAATCAGTGTGACTGATCTGCCACTGTGATTATCTGGTTAAATGTTTCCAGAGATATCTATATTATGTTTCATACTACAACAAATTTTTAATATGCATTATGCACTTTGTTGATTTTAAAGGAGCTAATACATATTCATGACTTTAAAGCCTACAAGTATCTTTTAGTAAATACATCATGCTTTATGGATATTATGCCGAATCGTTTTATGCCAGTAAGTGACAATTACACCCTAGCAAACTCTCATACAAGCTTTCCTGCACATTTATTTGCAGTTACGATGACCACATGATATGTAAAACGTTTTAATTTTTGCATAAAAGGCCTGTACTTTTTCCACCAAACAGATTTGCTTATATGGGACTGGTAAGCTTCAATTCTCTAAAATTACAAAATAATGGTATTTGCATATAGGGCATGTACTGTTGCGGTAGGAGACTGTAGTTAATTTGCCTTCTCTTTTAAACTCACTGTACCATAAACCCTTCCATGTCTGTAAGGCCGAGACATGTACAGCAGCCGGGGAAGGGAGAGGTTACTTAATACAAAAATAACTCCAGATTCCAGTTGGCAGGGGGTGTCGTAAGGGCAAATGTAAATCCAAAGGACATTTATTCTTTTTAATGCGTAATAATAAATCAAGAGTTTTCTACACAAAGGGGCAAATTCACTAAAGGGCGAATTCTCGCTTGCAAAGGCTACGACACACTTCGCGCCACTTCGTCAGGCGTAATTTGCTACCACTTTTATAATTCACTAAAATGTGAAGTTGTGTCTCGGCAGCCGAATGCTGGCAAAGTTTTGCTAGCAATAATTCATCAACGTGAGAATTTCATAGCGAACTTTCACTAACGTTAATTTCTGCCTATGAAACTTTGTTAGTACTCTTACACTTTGGTCATAGGGCATAGGGCGGGTACATATACTGTAGAGACTTTATTAGAGATGTTGGTTCAAATGCTTGAAGTGGCCACTTATAATTACAAATGTCCAAGGAAACAAAATAAAGACAAAAGAAATCCTCTAATGCCCTAGGCATGAGCCCACCCTAAAACAAATGTGGCATGCCCCTCAAATGGCTGGAAAATGTTAAAACAAAAATTTGTAATAGTTACAACTATTAAATACAATCCCACTTTAAAATATAAAAAAAACGCCAGCGGTTCTTTTAATTTTTATGACTTTTCGGAGTACAGGATATGATGTCACTGACATAAGATTGAGGAGGATGTAGCTTCATATAATTCGTTTGCCAGGTCTAAGCTGGCGAAGGAAACTCTGGCGAAAGGAGTAACTTTATGGAAAATTCACACTTTGGTGAATTTGCAGAGTAACCCTTGTTCGCCCTGAGCGAAAATTCAGCTGGCGAAAGGGTATGAAACGTCGTTAGCAATGTACTCTTTCACTTGCGAATTGTACTCTACGGATGTTAGTAAATTGGCGATGTCCCTACGGATGGTATTTTCGCTAGCGACGGCCACTTCGCCCTTTAGTAAATTTGCCCCATACTCTTTTCATTTGGACCCACCAGTCATGCACTCTACATCTCCCAGAATATTGCTACCTGCACCCAATCTGTATTCTGGGATCATATCACCATGCATAATGTACTGTGACTATGGTTACCACAGTTTCATTAAAGAACACTACCGATCCTGGCTTTTACTGAGACACAGAAGTCTATACGTTCAACTTGCAGTAAGTGTCAATGGCTTCTGGACTAGATGTACTGATGTACTGTAGTCAAAAGTGTGTCTAGTTGCTATGAGCTGCTAGTCTTAAAGCAAATGTTATGCCTATTATTACACCATTCTAATTTTCTAACAATAAATATTTCCGGTGTAGGGACGCATAGTTTAAGGTGTGTGGGCCCCGATGACTAGAAGATTTTACCTGATGACATCACTAAGCATGGTATACAAGTGCGTTATTTACAGGTTATTTACAGCTTTACTGAGCATTGAGAAATCATAATACCAAGAATATGTATAGTGTAACTACATTCAGTTGTAAAAAGTCCTTTACAGCAAAAATCTTTAAAATAAAGGCAGTAAATGATTCGCAATGTCTGACAGATATTCTAGCCTCCTCTTCCTCAGTAGACAAACATGCTGAATGTGTTTGACAAAGACAGGCAGGTGGTAAGATCCGGGCTCATTGCCAGTTCCCACTGCTTGCTCTGCCTCCGGGCATGCTCTGCCCACGCTGAAAGCAAACTGACAAGGATGGTACCACATGAGCAATAGTCACACTGACATCCTGAGGGACATTCCAAAATATCGGTCTTTAGAAACCCATCTAAGTGGCTGCTATTTAATGGTGTGACAGACTTAGTGAGGTCTAATGACCATGGTTTGATCAGACCATAGATTCTGGGGACAGTCACTTTGTTAATGCAATGTATGGGTCTCATACAATTTGTTTAAAAAATGTCTTCAAAACACAGTTGTTAGCAATGGAAAGAGTAGAAGGGCCTTCAAATAAAGAATGGTGCAGATTTTAATTGAAGTTGAAAGAGAGGGTTGTGTACCTTAGTTCTGAATACTGGTTTTAGTTCAGGTGAGGGGAAGAACATATAACTGGCCCCCTTTTTTCTGAGCTGATCTTTAAATCTGATCTTTTAATCTTGTGGCTGTACTTGATAAAGGGTTAGCTTGTTTATACATTAGGATAGTGATGTTTTGTAATGAGTTAAGAACAGATGCAAATCTACAAATCATATGGATCTGGAATGCAGGAGGCTAAAAAAGAGGGTAACTAGATTCCGCAGCTGGTAGTGGGTCCAAGCACAGCTCCACCAGGCTCATACCAGAGAAAAGGGAGAAGGGACACATACTGGGGACTTGGGATTTGACAGCTGTCAATTAGTATGTACTAGGGATGCACCGAATCCACTATTTGGGATTCGGCTGAATCCCTGAATCCTTCGTGAAAGATTTGAACTGAATACTTATTTGCATATGCAATTTAGGGGTGGGAAAGTAAAAATTGTGGGGAACATTTTTTACTTCCTTGCTTTGTGACAAAAAGGCACTTGATTTCCCTTCCCACCCCTAATTTGCATATGCATTTACATATGCAAATTAGAATTTGGATTCGGTTTGGTCAGGCACAAGGATTTGGCCAAATCCGAATCCTGCTGAAAAAGGCAGAATACTGGATTCGGTTCATCTCTAGTATGTACAGCTCCTTTGCTATCCAATCTATACTATGTTTATGTTGTTAAATGTTAATAAAAACTATTGAAAAGAAAACAAACATCTTGATGGTTCCTATGAGTTAATAAATAATTCATATTTTTTTAATAAAAAAATGCACCTTGTACTTGATCGTAAGATTTAATTCATCTTTATCAGAAGCAAATCAAACCTGTGGCTTTAATGAATGCTTCCATGTTTTTTTTAGTAGACAACAATTACTGGTCACATGTTCAATAGCAAGCATTGGTTGCTATGAGTTACTGCTCCTTGACAAACTTTGTGACTTTTATTAAATGAGTCTTACTTTTATTCTCATGATATATGGGAGTGACAATAGTCATAGCTCCACTTGGAAACTATACTAAGGCACATGGTTCCATGGAATTTGTAATAAAAGTGCATTTATGTCTGAAATATTCTTCATTATAAAGTTATTGCTAGATAAACCCAAACAAGCATTCCACCATGGCAGCGCTACTATTTGAGCAATGGGACCTGGATGCTTTAAGGGACCTACTGTGGATAAATATTAAAGGGATACTTACAGGATTTTTAAAAATCTGCAATGCTATCTTTAGAAACAAGTATCCAGAAGATGGTACTTTTCCCTCCAAAATACATTTTCTAGTAAATCTAGCTATATCCTCCAGGCCTTAGTCACTTAGTAGGGACCATGGAGAACCAGTAATAGGGTTGCAGCTTATTCTTTGCTATGGGCTCAGTCCTGAGGAAGCTTAAAAATATCCCAGCACCTTCACCTTCTTCTGATCTCGTAAATTTAAATAATGATATGGACATTGGACGTTAAGGGGCAGATTTATCAAAGGTCGAGGTGAATTTTCAAATTAAAAAACTTCCAAATTTCAAAGTATTTATTGGGTACTTCAACCATCGAATAGGCCAAATTCAACTTTGATTAGAATTGAAAATACTTCGAATATTCGACCATTCGAAAATTGAAGTACTGTCTCTTTAAAAACTTTGACACTTTAAACCTGCCGAATTGCTATGTTAGCCTATGGGGACCTCCTAGAACCTAGAGCCAAAATTTGGCTGTTTTAAAAAGTCGATGTTTTTTTTGCAAATTGTTGGATCGATCGATTAAATAGTTTGAAACGATTGATTAAATCGTTTGAATCGATCGATTAAATCGATCGAACAATTTTACTTTGACTGAAAACGCCCAAAAAATTCAAAAAGAAAAGTTTGACTATCGAATTTGGCCAATTTGATGGTTGATTTTCGAGTTTTTTAACTTCGAAATTCGACCCTTGATAAATCTGCCCTAACTGTTTTATCTGAGCATTCATTTTATTTTCTGCCACACTAAAATAAACACAAAATGTAGATAAAAGGGCTTCCAGGGAACAATAACTTCAAATTTACTGAGCTGTTATCTGAACTATAGCTTTCATTGTCTTCAATTAGTTGCTGCAACGACTTGTGCATAGTGATAGGCGAATTTATTTGGCAGGTATTGATTTGCTGCGAATTTCCGCGTTTCATGAATGTTTTCGCGAAACTGTGGCGAAAATTTACAGGCGAAAAAGTCACCACAACAAAAAAAATAATGGCCGCATGCTAAAATTATTGTATACATGAAAAAGCAGTTCTATTTAAAACACTCCATATTCATTTATATCGTGATGTTTTAGGCTTGAGCAAAAATGTCTGTAAAGCATTATGGGTACCCAATGTTGAAGGGCAAGTCAGTCCCAAATTAAAAATTTGCCTATTAAAAAAAAACATTCTTCTAAGCAACTATCCAAAATGCTATAAAAATAATATAAGAAATATATATAATAAATAATATAATACATGAAATAATAAATATATTTATACAAAATTGTCAGAACTTTTAAAGTTCTTTGTAGCAAAACAATTGCTACAGGTATGGGATCCATTATCTGGAAACCCATTATCCTGAAAGCTCAGAATTACAAAAAGGCTATCTCCTCGTTTTATCTAAATAATCCAAATTTTAAAAAATATTTCCATTTTCCTTATTTCTCTGTAATAATAAAACAGTAGCTTGTACTTAATCCCAACTAAGATATAATTAATCCTTATTGGAAGCAAAACCAGCCTATTGGGTTTATTTCATGTTTACATCATTTTCTAGTAGAATTAAGGTATGGAGATCCATTATCTGGAAAGCCCCAGGTGCCGAACATTCTGGATAATAGGTCCCATACCTGTATTGAAAGCAGTATTTGCTTAACTCCTGGTTGTTATTATTAAAACAATGTTGCAAAAGTCTTTGTTTACCAGCAAAGCCAGGTCTGTTAATCAGCTGCCTTGTCTTACATTGTTACAGTCAGGACAGAGAACAAAAGGGGACAGCCAAACACTGCTTTCAATAACATTACATACACAAATAACTTCAAAACCATAGAAAATGTGTAATGCAAAGTTGCTTAGAACTATGTTTTCTTTTAGTAAGCAAAAAATTGGTATATAGATATATCAGTGAATGCACATCATTAACAAAACTCTTAAGGTGCACTTTCTCAATTTTGGAAGTTGAGTAGATTTCAAAGTAAGGGGCAGATTTATCAAGGGTCGAAGTGAATTCGAAGGAATTTTCGAAGTAAAAAATTTTGAATTTCGAAGAACTTTTTTGGATACTTCGACCATCGAATAGGATACTACGACTTCGACTCGAAGTAAAATCGTTTGAATATTCGACCATTCGATTATCGAAGTACTGTCTCTTTAAAAAAACTTCGACTTCAATACTTCGCCAAATTAAACCTGCCAAAGTGCTATGTTAGCCTATGGGGACCTTCTAGAGCAATTTTCCACGTTTTTGGAAGTCTAAGTAAAATCGTACAATCGATCGCTGAAATCCTTCGAATAGTTTTTTCGATTTAATTTTACTTTGTCCGCAGGATACTCAAATTCGATGGAAAAACCTTCGACTTCGATATTCGAAGTCGAAGTATTTCAATTCGATGGTCGAATTTCAAAGTATTTTTAACATAGAAATTCGACTCTTGATAAATCTGCCCCTATGTGTAGTTTGGAGTATGGTGGTAAATTTTTGTTTTGTGCTGGAGTAGAGGAAGTGTTGGTGTCATGTAGACAAGTTTGGGATTTAAAACTGTACGGGGCAGATTAATCAAGGGTCAAAGTGAAAATTCAGATTTAGAATTTAAAAATTCAAATTTTTCGAGTTTATTTTAGTGTAATTCCACTAGGGAATAGTTCAAATTTGATGTGAGTTTTTTTTTAAAAAAATTACTTTTCTAAATGTATCATGTACTGGCCTATGGGGGACGTCCTGGAATCAATTTGGAGACATCCTGAAAATCAAGTTTTTTTTGGGGGAATAAACTCGAATCAAATTAGATTCAAATTTGATTCGAATGTGTAGGTCGATCCCATTCACCCGAATTTGAAAAATTCCTTTTTTAAAAAAAAATTCGATTGGTCGTTGTTTTTCCGAATTCCGAGTTCATGGGAGTTTTTACAAACTGCCATGAAATTCAACCCTTGATAAGTCGGTCCCTAAGTGTTACATCTGTAATTCCTTGCCACTAACTCCGCAGAGGTTTTGTGCATTGTGTACTTTAGCAAGTGTGAGAGAAGAATGAATAGCTGAGTATATTTATATAGCTGAGTATATTTACAGACAGAGCAGGATGGAGTGATGAGTGTGCTGGGGGCTTGTTCCACAGAACTGGATTCTGACAAGCATTGTACTGGCAATTCCATGGAGGCTGTTGGTTTTCTGTCTTGCTAGATTAAAGTCTTGTTATAGCTATGTTAAAGTAAACTTAAGTTGGTAATGGTAGACAAAGTGATGGGGATTAGTTGTCAGACATTTATTAGAGGATAACAGTTTTGCATGCTCTTAATGACCAGTGCAGTCATATATGTTTATATGTGCAAACATGATTTGTCAGGTTCTGGTTTTGCCCTGTGTGAGTTTAGATAGCTCCCCTCTGTTTGATGTTTGTGTGTTGAGGTGCACAAGTTTTGTGCATTTTTTATAAGGTACATACATTTTCTTTTTTAGTTGTATCCAGAGTTGTCTGATTTACATTTTGTGGCCCATCACATGGTGATGTTTGGTACAATTTACAACTGTAATTTAAACATTTTTGTATCATATTATTCTTTAGTTTTTTTTTGTGTGTGTGTACCCAGAGTAGTTTAAATACCCTGTGCCCAACACATTGTTATTTTATGCAAATTCTCAGTGACAGCTCAGAGGCAACTGGGTGCCTGAGGCCTATGCAAATCTTAGGCTTTATCTGTTTAGTTTACTTGCTTGGTAAGAGTTAAAAACATTCTGGGGAGGGGGGGCAGTGTCATTTGTATAAAGTATTCCTTCTCTTCAACTGATTCCTGTCTTGTGTTGCTCACCTGTGAGGAAGGTTTTGGAGACTGTCAACAGGTACGACCACATCAACGACTGCTAGCTTTCTGCCCAGCTCCTAGAGTAAAGCCTACAGCAGTAGTGCAGGTGAGAAGTGATGGGGTTTCTATCTGTGTAGTAACAACGAGAAGCAGAAAATTCCGAGGTGGCAACTATAAATAAATGGCAGGAAACTAGTTCTGCAAGAGTCATGATGGGCTATGAAACTTGGATTGGAGAAACGGTAACAGCTATCCATTCCAAATAAATGGTGAGACCCATGGTGACAGTTCTGTGTAGACCAGCACATTCTGTGTATTCCAGCAAACATAGACAAGATTATAAAGAAACTCTGAGCCAGTCACCTCCCCTCTGATGAATATGATAATTCTATGTGTGCACAGAAATTTGAAAGTCGAATTAATTTTATTGTAATGTTATGTTGTTTTGCTGAAACTGAAAACTCTTATTAAAATCATTTTTTTATTCTAAGTTCCTTCAGATATTAACATGACCCGGGAACCAGATTCCACAGTGGAGCAACAACATGGAAACGGACATCTGGAGAACGGTAAGGAGCAAGGACTTGATTTCACTGAGGGTTCTGGGATCCAAGGAACAGGGCTAAAGTTTCTTACATGCATTAACAAAACCCTATCTTTGTGAGTGCTGAAAGATGTGAGTCTCTACTGCAGTGATCCCCAACCAGTAGCTCGCGAGCAACATGTTGCTCTCCAACCCCTTGGATGTTGCTCTCAGTGTCCTCAAAGCAGGTGCTTATTTTTGAAATCCTGGCTTGTAGGCAAGTTTTAGTTGCATAAAAACCAGGTGTACAGCCAAACAGAGCCTCAATGTAGGTTGACAATCCACATTGGGGCTACTAAATGGCCAATCACAGCCCTTATTTAGCATCCCAGGAACATTTTTCATCCTAGTGTTGCTCCCCAACTCCTTTTACTTCTGAATGTTGCTCACGGGTTCTAAAGGTTGGGGATCCCTGCTCTACTGTTACAGGCAAAAAGTAAATATTGCTTGCTTTAGAAAAATAGTATTCAGTATTTCAGGTTTCTGGACAACAAATCATACATGTATTTAATTGTGTGTGTGTGTGTAAATATACTGTATGTATATGTGCCTTAATGTGACCTGGTACGAGCCTTATTAAACAGTAAATGCAAGGGATTTACCAAACTCCAACATAAACTACTCACAATAATTTTCATAGCAACAAACTATTGCAAAAGCACGGAAGAGTAAAACTATCTCATTTCCAGCTTTCAAGCAAAAAAAATAGATTGGATTATGACAACTGAGAAGTTAACCAGTCTATTAAATGTGTTAAAACTTGGCAGTCATGGTTAGTTTATAGATACGCAGATACACATACCTCACTCTCCATATAAACACTACAACAGGCTCTAGCAGCATAAAAAATCATCTGTGCCCCACCTATTTGGTAAATGTATTACTAGGGACCCAACTCTGAAATGTGTAGTAACGAAATTCTCGAATAAAAGTACCACCATATTTTTTATTGTCATACCAGCATTTTGTTATAGTTATTTTGTATGTTTTGTTTTTTATTTTTACCTCCTTTTCTTTTTGTTATGGGAACCACTTTATGTAACTCAAAACTGCAATAAACATTTATTGTTGGAAAAAAATAGCAGTTAGTATAAAATAGCTAACTATTTGCCTTGTTCTTCTTTCTATTTCCAGCTTTCAAGGGGGACTTGGGGGTCACTGACCTCAGCAGATAAAAAAAGATTGTTCTGTGAGGCTACAATTATATTGTTAGTGATACTTTTTAAAACTTAAAGGGTTCTTTCACGTTTCAGCTAACTTTAAGTACAGTATGTTACAGAATGTCCTATTCCGAGCAACTTTGCAATTGGTCTTCATTATTTATCTTATAGTTTTTTTATTTGACTTTATCTTCTGCCTCTTTCCGATTTTCAGCTATTGCTCTGTAAAGCTATTTTTTTGTTAATTTTTATTTTTCATCTTCCTATTTGTGTCCTCTCCTATTCGTATTCCAGTCTCTTATTCAAACCACTGCCAACCCTAGCAACCAGATAGTTGCTAGAATACAAAGCTGAAGAGATGCTGAACTTTTTTAAAACTGCAAAAAATAAAAAATAAGGACCAATTGCACATTGTCTCAGGATATCAAGGTCTACATCATACTAAAAGTTAAATATAAGATGAACTACCCCTTTAACTTTCTATACCCCTTAATAATTGTCCTTCATTATGAATGAGAAAAAAAAGGTTTGGGCATAGAACACCTTTAAGATTTTACTAGATGCAATCCATCCTATCCATCATATATCTATTGTATCTATCTATCTATTGTATCTATCTATCTATTGTATCTATTGTAGCTATCTATCTATTTTTATCTATCTATCTATCCATCTATCCATCCATCCATCCATCCATCCATCCATCCATCCATCCATCCATCCATCTATCTATCTATCTATCTATCTATCTATCTATCTATCTATCATCATCATCTATCTCTCTCTCTATCTATTTTTATCTATCTATCTATCTATCTATCTATCTATCTATCTATCTATCTATCTATCATCATTTATGCATTTTAGCACTGATGGTAAATGCCAGCATGCAAGGGAGAGCAGGTGATTGTCATGCCATGAATACAGGTGTAACAGATGCCTTTCTCCTTTCTTACTTCTTTCCTTATGGGAGGGGGTATAATGGGCCTCATTTGAATTTCAAACAAACTCTTTAGTTAGGCCATAAAAACTGTGAGGCTCAGTTATGGAAATTTATCCCTCTTGCCCAGGCAACAATATGGAAATGAGAAGGTTATGCAAATTAGCTTTCTGAGGAGATACCAATGTGTTGGGCTGAATCTGGATCTGTATAATGTGCATCATTGTGTGCCTTATGCACTATTCACATGCATGCACTCGGGTACTTTTCTTGTAGCATTATTAAGACTTACTTATTTTCCTGATTCTGCTACAAATAAGCATTTTGCCTGAAAAGGATTGAGTCTTTGCTCAATGTACATCTATCTATCTATCTATCTATCTATCTATCTATCTATCTATCTATCTATCTCTCTCTCTCTCTCTATCTATTTTCTTTATCTATCTATCTATCTATCTATCTATCTATCTATCTATCTATCTATCTATCTATCTCTCTATCTCTCTATCTATTTTTCTCTATCTATCTATCTGTCTATCTATATATCTCTATCTATTTTTATCTATCTATCTATCTATCTATCTATCTATCTATCTATCTATCTATCTATCTATCTGTCTATCTATATATCTCTATCTATTTTTATCTATCTATCTATCTATCTATCTATCTATCTATCTATCTATCTATCTGTCTGTCTGTCTGTCTGTCTGTCTGTCTGTCTGTCTGTCTATCTATCTATCTCTCTCTATTTTTATCTATCTATCATCTATCTATCTATCTATCTATCTATCTATCTATCTATCTATCTATCTATCTATCTATCTCTCTCTCTCTCTCTCTCTCTCTCTCTCTCTCTCTCTCTCTCTCTCTCTCTATCATCATCTGTCTATCTATTATCATCATCATCTATCATCATATATCTCCATCTAACTCTCTCTCTCTCTGTCTATTTTTCTATCTCTGTCTATCGATATATATCTAATTTCTGTCCCCAAATACATACTTCCATTATACTTACAGTATATACTAAGCATTGGGGGGCTCCCACAACCCCCCTTTTTGTGACCAAATACACAATGGGCATTATTTATTTCCTAAGTATATATAATCTCATGAATTGTATCATGTAAACTTCAAGTAGGAGAGCTTCTTGTAGCCTAATAACATAGCATTTAAAAGGAAAGGTTAAGCATCAAAAGGAAAAATACTTCATATTCCTAAGAATGAGCTTTGTTCCTTATTGAGTATTTTGTTAGGAAATGAATGAAGACCTTGCTTATTATGCACAGAGAACAGACACTTTCTCCATTACATTTACTCACATGTCTGGGAGCTGCCACAGAGAATAATTTAACACATTCTACAACATAATACAGTTATGGGATCTGTAATCCAGAATGCTTGGAACCTGGGGTTTTCCAGATAAGAGATCTTTCCATAATTTGAATCAATGTACATTGTAGGGGCGTTTTAATAATATTCGTATTTCCTTTATTTTAAACGAATCATCTCTAAGAAGTTGTTTTTTATTTATTTAAAACTCTAATAATTTGAGATGTATTAAGTTTAGACCACAAAAGACTCATATAAAATGCCAAGTAAAAAACAGTCAAAGTCCCATAGAAGTCAATGGGAGCTACAGCTGATCCTATTGGACCTGTTATGGGGGATTGTAATATTGGTCGCTAAGGGAAAAATAGTTTGCAGTGTGCAATGTGAATAAGCGTTTACATTGCTAACAATTTTGCCTTTGAGAACCCTTTGCCCCTCAAGCGACAGTAGGATATCGACTGGGAATTTTCAAGTTTGTAGTAGTGTGCAGTGTATGTATTAAAACTTCTTAATGAAAAAGTTGTTAACATTTGCTCAAAAAAGTTTATGCGACCTTCAAGCACGTCTTAGATGTTTGCGCAATTAAGATGTGCAATGGAATAAAAGCCTATTGAAGAATATTACATTGCCACCTGCACATTTTTATTCTTATTTGTGCACAAATTTGCACATTTTATAGCATTTTACTTTTTATTAAAATTTTCGCTTGTAATTGTCTGAAAAACGCAAATATTTTGTGGTTTTAGAGATATTCGTATTTTTTATTGATCGTTCAGCACTTTTTCCCGTTCATAATTTTTCTATTCGGATCTTTTGATAACTTTCATAGCATACGTGATTTTAGATAAATAGAGTTTAACTGTGCTTTCAAAATGATCTAATTTTCTTTAATTAAAGGGCCTCACAGTTTATTTAAAATTAATTTAAATGTTAAATAAAGCCTATAAAGTTGTTTTGCATTGAATAATGATTAATTAAATCTTAGTTGGTATCAAGTACTAGGTACTGTTTTATTACTACTGAGAAAAAGAAAATTATTTGATTATATAGGAGATAGGCCTTCCCTTAATTCAGAGCTTTCTGAATAACAGGTTTCCAGATAACGGATCCCATAACTGTAGCACTATCAACCACATGTTATATAGGTACAGTATGAGAGAGAAATAGTATGGCAACCCATTTAATGAAATAGAATGGAGTAAACTATGTGCTCTTCAACCTATATGCCATTGTTTAACAGAATAGAGTCATTAAATAAGCAGACAGGTTCATTAGCTTTGCATAGATCCACATTAGGCAAAGCTTGATGCACACAAAGGAACCTCTGTAATTTCAATTTGCCTCTTCGATCTGTCTTCTTTGAGTAAATTACATGCCATTGTCTCACTGATTTTCTGGAATTGATTGGCGGGAATATAAATAATAAAAAATATGGATATGTTTTTGTATGATTGATCACCAGAGCAAAGTTGCCAGATTGTCTAAAAAATGTTTAAAAAAAATAAAAAAACAGAACTGTCATAGCATTTTGAGATATAAGTGACTTAAATGTAAATGACAGGGATACTTGTACCTGATTTATATTTATAAGTGCTACCTGCACAGTGCATGGTGTTTAGATGTACACAGGATTGTGTTTATTAAACCTACTTAAGGGGGAATGTAATTAAAAATCCCAAGTGTTATTTAAATGGTGTTTTTGTGAATGTGCAGTGCTGCTCACATTGTAAAATCATTCACTGGTGAATATTACATCACTAAGGTTAGCGTTAACACCTGCTCTGGAGTTTTGTTAATTATTTTGTTGCAAAATACGCTTCACATTTACGAAGTTTTATTACATACACTGCGAATGATTGCAAAACCATTTGGTCACAAACTTGGAGGAAGTCATTGAGGTCAGTAATCGGTCAAAAAGGACGCAAACATGGTCGCTAACATTCGCAATGGTATTTGCAAACATCTTAAGCGCTAATGAAACATATAACATTCCCCCATAAACGTTTTAGTCCATTTCATAATCTACATCTGACATCAGAGTTTACTCTACAGTAATCCAGTCTACTCCTTAAATTAACTTTTAGTATGTCATAGAATGGCCAATTCTAAGAAACATTTCAATTGGTCTTCATTATGTATTGTTTATAGTTTTTGAATTATTCTGACTCTTCCTGCTTTCAAATGGAGGTAACTAACTCCATCTAAAAACAAATGCTCTCTAAGGCTACAAATGTATTGTTATTGCTACTTTTTATTTCACATCTTTCTATTTAGACACTCTCCTATTCATATTGCAGTATTCAAATCAGTGCATGGTTGCTAGGGTTTCGACCCTAGCAACCAGATTGCAGAAAATGCAAACTGGAGAGCTGATGAATAAAAAGCTAAATAACTCAAAAAATACAAATAATAAAAACCAATTACAAATTGGCTCAGAATATCACTCTCTACATCAGTGATCCCCAACCAGTAGCTCGTGAGCGTTGCTCTCCAACCCCTTGGATGTTGCTCCCAGTGGCCTCAAGGCTGGTGCTTATTTTTGAATTCCAGGCTTGGAGGCAAGGAAGGGAGGTTTTAGTTGTATAAAAACCAGATGTACTGCCAAACAGAGCCTCAACGTAGGTTGACAATCCACATAGGGGCTACCAAATGGCCAATCACAGCAGTTATTTGGCACCCCAAGAACATTTTTCATGCTAGTGTTGCTCCCCAACTCCTTTTACTTCTGAATGTTGCTCACAGGTTCAAAAGGTTGGGGATCCCTGCTCTACATCATACTAAAAGTTAACTCAAAGGTGAACAACCCCTTTAAAGCGCCTGACTAAAGTCCCAAAGAGCAACGTAGGATATAAACAGGTTGATTTGTGAGCACAGTGAATACAAATTTAATTGCATGGCTGTAGCCCAACTAACAGTCAAACAAACATGTAATTGTACACAGTCATAAAATAAAGACATTAAACCCTTGACTTTCCAAAATGCATTGAAAACATACACAATCAATACAAAGGCATACACAATCTATACATTCCAAATCCAAATGGTCTGTATGTAGGCAGATAGTTTATCACCAGGTTGTGTGGGAGTTATATTTGATTATACTGTATCTGTTATTAGACTGGACATTTCTGCGCTGATATTTTGGGATAATGAATTTGCTGTGATACTGAGAGATATTTCTGTTCTGATTTCAGGTACTGAACAAGATACCTTGGACTTTAGCAGACAGGTGAGAGACAAATAAATCCACTGATTTGCCCAACTCCATCCACATAATAGTACACTGCACATTCATGCATTGACCTTGAACCTAGGCAAGAAAACATTTAAAGGGGAACTCTCATAGTGGCAAGCATGCTTTGTACTGTTATTATAAGTTATTATTAAAGGGCATGTAAAGGAAAAAAAATAAAACCCCATTTTTACTTTCTTTAATGAAAAAGAAACCTATCTCCAATATACTTTAATTAAAAAATGCGTACCGTTTTTATAAGAAACCTGACTGTATGCAGTGAAATTCTCCCTTCATTTACGGATGTGGATAGGAATTGTCTGACGGTCCCTAACTGCTGAGCAGGGGGAGCCCCCGCCTTACTTCCCAGCCATGCAGAACTCGAGCAGCTTTGTTTATGACGATCCCTAAGCAGCCCAGACCACACTGAGCATGTGCACAGTCTAAGTCTTGCAAAGATGTTTAACAAAGTTACAAGATGGTGATCCCCGCCCTTTAAGTTAACTTTTAGTTTGTTATGGAATGGCCAATTCTAATCAACTTTTCAATTGTTCTTTATTATTTATTTTATTCTTATTATTTATTTTTTTTCCCCTATGTTTTTTAATTATTTGCCTTCTTCTTCTGACTCTTTCCAACTTTCAATTGGGGGTCACTGACCCCATCTAAAGCACACATTTATTGTTATTGCTACTTTTTATTACTTGTCTTTGTATTCAGTTCCTCCCCATTCATATTTCAGTCTCTTATTTAAATCAGTGCATGGATGCTAGGATAATTTGGACCCTAGCAACCAGACTGCAGAAACTGCAAACTGAAGAGCTGCTGAATAAAAAGCTAAATAACGCAAAAACAACAAATAATACAAAATGAAAACCAAATGCACATTGTCTCAGAATATCACTCTCTACACCATACTTAAAGTTTACTCGAAGGTTAGGCAACTTCGGGCGACTTTGGAAAATGATTCACCGCGTGTGATTAGCGCCGGCTATTTTTCATTTTAGCCAGCGCAGAGTGAGGGAAGGCATTTGGGGAGATTGGTCGCCGCAAAGACGAGGCGATTAGTCGCAAGGCAACTAAATATCCCCAAAACGCCCAGTGTGACCTTACCCTTAAGGATGAGTTCCCCTGCTGCTTTCACATATTGCCGTACATGGTTATGCAAGGTTATGCACTTTGGCAAAAATAATATAAATGCAAGTTATACACTAAATGGCAATGTGTTGGGAGTTTCCTTAAATGAAAAGGATCTAGGGGTCTTTGTAGATAACACGTTGTCTAATTCTGGGCAGTGTCATTCTGTGGCTACTAAAGCAAATAAAGTTCTGTCTTGCATAAAAAAGGGCATTAACTCAAGGGATGAAAACATAATTATGCCTCTTTATAGGTCCCTGGTAAGGCCTCATCTGGAGTATGCAGTTCAGTTTTGGACTCCAGTCCTTAAGAGGGATATAAATGAGCTGGAGAGAGTGCAGAGACGTGCAACTAAATTGGTTAGAGGGACGGAAGACTTAAATTATGAGGGTAGACTGTCAAGGTTGGGGTTGTTTTCTCTGGAAAAAAGGCGCTTGCGAGGGGACATGATTACACTTTACAAGTACATTAGAGGACATTATAGACAAATGGCAGGGGACCTTTTTACCCATAAAGTGGATCACCGTACCAGAGGCCACCCCTTTAGACTAGAAGAAAAGAACTTTCATTTGAAGCAACGTAGAGGGTTCTTCACAGTCAGGACAGTGAGGTTGTGGAATGCACTGCCGGGTGATGTTGTGATGGCTGATTCAGTTAATGCCTTTAAGAATGGCTTGGATGATTTTTTGGACAGACATAATATTAAAGGCTATTGTGATACTAAACTCTATAGTTAATATAGGTATGGGTATATAGAATTTTAATTAAAAGTAGGGAGGGGTGTGTGTATGGATGCTGGGTTTTCATTTGGAGGGGTTGAACTTGATGGACTTTGTCTTTTTTCAACCCAATTTAACTATGTAACTATGTAACTATGGTCAAAATTTAACAAAAACCATACAAACAATACAAAATACAAGACAAAAAATATATTCTTTGCTAGTATACTGTAGTGTGTTAGAAGCATTAATAGTGGTTTTAGGTGGTGGTTTCCTTGTACATATATATACAATATAGCTACATAAACAAACTATGAGTCAAATGCAGTGCAAAATAATAATAATAATGGCAGACCATTAAATGAGTTAGAAGCTACAGTATATCTCATTTATATATTCATTAGCTTAGCATCTGCTATGAAAATATTGTGATTCTGTGCAATAAATATACAATTAGTTTATCTGGGACTATCATTTAGGCAGCTAAGTTGTTAAAACCTTGAAAATGTTTACCAAGAAAGTACTTTTAACCCTTCCTATATCTGTGCCCCCAAGCAATTTTACACAGTAACTTTTCAAACAGGATAGGACCCATGTTGGTGAACTGCCTCTCCTTAAGGGAATTACTCCTCCACTACGTTTCCTTATAGCTGAAGTTCCAGGAGAGCAAGAGAGCCAAGAAAACCAGAATTACTGCTGTTAACATTAAGGGGGGTTAAATATCAAAATACAAATCTTTCTCATTATTTTAAATAAAAAAGTTTTACCAAACTAGAATGCACGATTTGACCTTATGTATTATTAAAAATGCTTTATTCAATCAGATTGGGGAAAAACTCTACTAAATCGAGCAAAAATCTGAATTGTATGCTTTTTTTTTTTACATTTTTTCCAGAATCGCTCAGTTTTTTCAGGCCTTTTCCCAAAAAGTCAGAATTTTTCAAAATTTTAGTAGGATTTTCGGGCTAATTCCAGCGCAGACCACATAAACTTCCACATAGTATAGTAGGGACCTCTCCCATTGACTTGTATACAACCTCGGTAGGTCTGAGATGCTGGATTTTCGGATTCAGACTTTTTCCCATCCTTGGGTATAATAAATCTCGAAAAATTTACGATTTTTTTTCCACTAAAAATTCGGATCTTATAGTAAAAAAAAAACTAGAATTTTGAGTTTTTGGCATTCAGAATTTAATAAATAACCCCCTAAATATTTTAGTCAAAAACAGTGTTAATGATCTAAAATACATTCAGATAGTGTATTGCTATGGGAATTTGAGTTTTTGGCATTCGGAATTTAATAAATCACCCCCAAATATTTTAGTCAAAAACAGTGCAAGTGATCGAAAATATATTCAGTGTATTGCTATGGGAGTCTGCAGATTAATTACAGAGAACTGCATATATATATATATATATATATATATATATATATGTATGTATGTATGTATGTATGTATGTATGTATGTATGTATATATATATATATATATGTATGTATGTATGTATGTATGTATGTATGTATATATATATATATATATATATATATATATATATATATATATATATATATATATAAAGAATAAATATAAAAAGTTTATAAAGTTTTAGTATAAAGCACACCTGCCTCTGTATGGTGCCTCTTTGGAGAGTCCCAGATGAATAAATCAGACCAATGCTACGATTTCAAAGATATGTTTGAGAAAAAGAAACTAAGCAGCTAACTGACCCCACCAGTGTCATCCAATGCATGACAGAGTTTATTAAAGGGATACTGTCATGGGAAAATAAATTTTTTCAAATTGAATCAGTTAATAGCGCTGCTCCAGCAGAATTCTGCACTGAAATCCATTTCTCAAAAGAGCAAACAGATTTTTTTTATATTCAATTTTGAAATCTGACATGGGGCTAGACATATTGGCAATTACCCAGCTGCCCCATGTCATGTGACTTGTGCCTGCACTTCAGGAGAGAAATGCTTTCTGGCAGGCTGCTGTTTTTCCTTCTCAATGTAACTGAATGTGTCTCAGTGAGACATGGGTTTTTACTATTGAGTCTTGTTCTTAGATCTACCAGGCAGCTGTTATCTTGTGTTAGGGAGCTGTTATCTGGTTACCTTCCCATTGTTCTTTTGTTTGGCTGCTGGGGGGGAAAGGGAGGGGGTGATATCACTCCAACTTGCAGTACAGCAGTAAAGAGTGATTGAAGTTTATCAGAGCACAAGTCACATGACTTGGGGCAGCTGGGAAATTGACAAAATGTCTAGCCCCATGTCAGATTTCAAAACTGAATATAAAAAAATCTGTTTGCTCTTTTGAGAAATGGATTGCAGTGCAGAATTCTGCTGGAGCAGCACAATTAACTGATTCATTTTTAAAAAAAAATGTTTTCCCATGACAGTATCCCTTTAAGGATCAGAATGTAGATTACTTGCCGTATTTATGTTGGGTTACTTGTCTTGGGTTAAAACCTGCTTTAATCTGCTTAAAAATAGGACAATAATGCAAATGATACAAATGAACCTGTCTGCTTTATAAAGACCAGCAATATTTCATTTACAAACATGACAATGACCTTAAAGGGCATGTAAAGGCAAACAAATAAAATCCCATTTTTACTTTCTTTAATGAAAAAGAAACCTATCTCCGATATACTTTAATTAAAAAATGTGTACCGTTTTTATAAGAAACCTGACTGTATGCAGTGAAATTCCACCTTCATTTACTGCTGTGGATAGGAATTGTCAGACAGTTCCTAACTGCTGAGCAGGGAAACAATCATACTTATGAACAGCAGGGGGAGCCCCCACCTTACTTCCCAGCCATGCAGAACTCAAGCAGCTTTGTTTATGATGATCCCTAAGCAGCACAGACCACACTGAGCATGTGCACAGTCTTGCAAAGATGTTTAACAAAGTTACAAGATGGTGACCCCCTATAGCCAACTTTGAAATTATTTGTTTGAATAGGCTTGTGGTGCAGTAAGTTCATGTTTATATTTATTATACAAAATACAGCATTTCGAGCCTTATTTTATTTTAATTTTAATTAATCATTGCTGTATCAAAAATGACAAAGTGTTTATATAATCCTAATGTCTCAATTGTACCCTAACCTTTTAGTTTGTAAACTCTAATCTCTAGGTCCTTCTAACCCTATTGTACTCTGTAATCCTTGTCTGTTATCCACCATTTATTCCCTGTTTGCTATACCTGCAGTAAAGCACTGCGTATCTTGACAGCGCTATATAAATAAATGATGATGATGATGATTTTAGACTTTACATGCCCTTTAAGCACTAGTGCAGTGATCCCCAACCAGTAGTTAGTGAGCAACTGTTACTCTCCAACCCCTTGAATGTTGCGCCTCAAAGCAGGAGCTTATTTTTAAATTCCAGGCTTGGAGACAAGTTTTGGTTGCATAAAATCCAGGTGTACTGTCAAACAGAGCCTCAATTTAGATTTACAATTCACATAGGGGCTGCAAAATGTCCAATCACAGCACTTATTTGGCACCCCAATAAATGTTTTCATGTTAGTGTTGCTCCCCAACTCCTTTTACTTCTGAATGTTGCTCACAGGTTCAAAAGGTTGGGGATCCCTGCACAAGTGCAACTGCAGAATCAGTGCAGGAGCCAGCGAAATAATTCTAATACAATGGTTTATTTTAAGAAAATGTCTATAAAGCATTTGCAATTCTACAAGCTTTGGAAAGAGTGGTTATTGGAGAGCTGAGCACAGTAGATAAAATAAAGTGGTGGTCCTGTGACACTTGACCTGCCGCATCATTATATACATTATCGCAATATCCAGTACGTATATTGTGCAAAAAAGTTTACATTTTCATTCAAGTATCTTTCATTTTATAGCTGGAGGGTAGAATAAAAGACAACACAATTTGGTTCCATTCTTCTCATACAATCAGCGATAACAAATCAAGTCTCATTCCCTTGGTGGCATGCACTATACCGTCTTATGTAGGCACTTACACTATAGTGGAAGCATAGCTTGTCTCCATTAAGGCACCTGGTGCTTTAATCTATATTTCTCTCACTGGAAGGGAGTAAAAGATCCACCTGATTTACAGTTCTCCACTAGGGACTCATACTATATACAGACTACTTTAAGAAGGCTCTAAAGAGGAATAATCATTTGCCTTTTATTTTAGATCAAAACTGAAGATCTCAGTGAGGCACTACAGACAGGAATACCTCATCGGCCATGCCAGCTGTCCCAGGCATCCATGATGGGCGGAGGACAGATGACTGGGGTAAGCAATAGATATTTATTGAGTGGTATGAGAGCTACAGCCCTGCTCTATGTAAGTACAGGTAAGAAACCTGTCATCCAGAATGCTCGGGATCTGGGGATTTCCAGATAACATATCTTTCCGTAATTTGGATAGGGATGCACCGACTCCAGGATTTGGTTTGGGATCGGCCAGGATTCGGCCGAATCCTTGTGTCAGGCCGAACCGAATCCTAATTTGCATATGTAAATTAGAGGCAGGTATGGAAATCTCGTGACTTTTCAGCACAAAAGAAGGATTTTTTCCTTTCCTACCCCTAATTTGCATATGCAAATTAGGGTTCTGATTCGGTTCGGTATTCGGCCAAATCTTTCACGAAGGATTCGGGGATTCGGCCAATCCCAAATAGTGGATTCGGTGCATCCCTATATTTGGGTCTTAATACCTTATGGGGCGGATTTATAAAGGGTCGAATTTTCAAGTTCATGAGAGTTTGTAAAAACTCCTATAAACTCGAAATTCGAAACAACCAATCAAAAAAAAATGTAAAAAAAAAAACAAACATTTTTCAAATTCGGGTGAATAGGATCGACCTGCAAACTTGAATCAAATTTGAATAGATTTCAGAAAGCTGCAAACAACTCCAAATTGATCCCAGGACGTCCCCCCATAGGCTAAAACAGCAATTCGGCAGGTTTAAGGTGTCCAAAAGTCGAATTTGAATTCTTAAAGGGCCATGATAAGTTTTGAAAATCGAATTTGAATCTATTTTAAAAACTCAAATCGAATTTTAACTATTCCCTAGTCGAATTACATTAAGAAAAACTCAAATATAAACTCAATAGGCTGGTTCTGCCTTCAATAAGGATAAATTATATCTTAGTTTGGATCACGTACAAGGGACTGTTTAATTTGTACAGAGAAAAAGGAAATAATTTTTAAAAATTTTGATTATTCGGATAAAATGGAATCTATGGGAGACAGCCTTTCCGTAATTTGGAGCTTTCTGGTTAACGGGTTTCCAGATAACGGACCCCATACCTGTAGTAGTAAATCTCTTGTGAAAAATATAGCAACATGGAGACCGGCTTATTCATGTAATGGTATGGTGGGAATTCAGGAGAAGACGCTGACTTACCAAGAAAAGATGGAAGTATTAATCATAAAACATGAAAATTACAGTAAAAGTGCATCTCATTCCTCTTCCAGGGAATCATTTTTATGAAGCATTTTATTAACCTACAAAGAAATGGACTTGTTCCAAGCTGCTGGTTCCCTCTCCCCTCCATGCTTGTATATGCTGTGTAGGTGGTAGCTACACACAAATCAAGCCACAGCCTGTAACATCCGCACTCATGCCTGAGAAAATGGGAAAAAAAATCAAAGATTTAAATGTTTTTTTTGTTCTTAGAGAAAAAATTAATGTTTAGTGGAAGGTTTCTTGGCAAAGCATAATTTTTATCATGACAAAAGCAGTAAAACAACTGAAAGGAAATGTAAAGCATAAAAACAGGTTAATATAAAATTGCTCAGATTACTTTTGTTAATCACATAATTTTCTCTAGTAATCACAAGCAGTTCTTACACTGCTTTATAATGAACTTGAAACAACAGCGCCGCCTGCTGTCCATGTCGTCCTCTGACAGTTGCCATTAAATTCATTTAGTGAGGAAAGGCAAGTCACATGGTGTTGTTCTGCTTAGAACCGACCAGAGAACTTTCAAATGGCGCAGCTCACTTACAGTTTCTGATGAATCACAAGATAAATCATAAGACTTTCTGCTACTAATATCTTGAAAAACTAAAAAATAAATTGCCAAAGTGCTCAGAAGGGCAATTTTACATGTATGTGTTTTGAGGGTTTGCATTTCCTTGAAAAGACTGACAGCTGGGGTAATACAGGCTAACATAAAATAAATGATCAGCTTTGAAAGAAGAATAAAAACTGATTTATTGAGCACTGTTTTTTAACCTTCCATTCACAAGACAATTTTATAAGAGAAATAAATACATTTCCATTTCAATTCTGAAATCCAGAAAAACCTTTATTTGAAAGAATGTTATTTCTTATGAAATCCCGTATTACTTGATCCTTTACAGCCTACTTGCTGCTTATGGTCTGACTTATCTGGCCCTGCTAGTTCTGATGTAGGAAAGACTCATAATTAATAGCAATTACAAACATATCTGAATGCTTATTGACACCTAATTTACACAGTGCTGATATATAAAACAGAAATATATATTCTCTAAGAACTACATAATGCTGCTAGATTATTTCAGTATTCTACTGTACTAGTAAGAACTTTAACCCTCTGGCAATATCAGGGTGTGTTTTTTTTTTTCTGATGTCTCTCGTTTACTGTTTTTTTAAACAGCATTCCAGTAAAGCTAAAGGTGTACTATTTCACTTGATTTTTTTTCCTCCGTCTCTGTATGTCAATCTTTAGTCCCACTGTCTATTGTTTTTTGATTCTATCTATCAACTCAGATGAATAATACTGTTCTGTATATATGCTAGGGTTGATAATTTAATTTTTCCACAGGATTTTACTTCTTTACACCCTCTGCAGCAGTTGGTACTTGTACCCAGCCACCTACAGTCTGCCTCTCAGTATCTGCTGTCACAATCCCAAAGTGGCCAACAAGGTAATTTCATGCCATTATAGGTTGCAGCCTGAAATGTTCTGTGGATGCAGTCAGCTAGGTTCCCATCCACTAATTCCTATTTCCCTATTTAGGGGTCTATTTATTATGCTGTATAGAAAGTGGAATGAAACATTACCGCTGATATCGCCCATAGCAACCAATCAGCAATTAGATTGCTGTTATGAGCAACATCACTGGTAACGCTTCACTCTTCTTTTTAGACATCATGATAAATAGACCTCAGTATACAACAAAGGCAAACAGAAATTTCCACTTTTAATGCAAAGTCATGACACTGAAATGTTTTTGAGGCCAGCATCTGGCACTGTGCCTTAAAGGAGAAGGAAACCCCCAGGGTGCAAAAATCCCTCCCCCCTCTCCTGTGTTGCCCCCCCTCCTGGTCTACCTGTTCCCCCGGGCAAATGCCCCAACTTGTTACTCATCCCTCTGCGTTTTTGGCGCAAGCGTAGTAGGAGCATTTACCGGTAAGGATCTACTGCGCATGCGCTGAAAATCTGAAGTTTTCCGATTTCACTTTGTGACTTTCGGCGCATGCGCAGCAGATCCGTACCGGTAAATGCTCCTACTGATGGCAGATGTCCCATTGACATTTTGAAGATATGATCTGCGCTGGGTTTCGTTCAATAATCCACAGATTTTGTGGTTTCAGGCATCAAATCCGAAAAAGTCACAGGTTTAGGCCGTCAATTCCGGAAAAAGTCGAAATTTTTGGCGACAAATCTGAAAAAAATTCACGATTTGGATTTTTACACAATTTTATTGAGCCTTTTCCTGCACAAGAAATTTTCGTGAAAATGTATTGATAAATAGGGGGGAAAGTCTGTGCGGATTTGGTAGGAAATGGTTTTCATAAAATAGTGAGATTTTGATAAATAACCCTCTCAAAATCTACTAAAAGAATCATTTAAACATTAAATACACCCAATAGGATCATTTTACCTCCAAAAATTATGAACTATATCTTAGGTGGGATCAAGTACAAGGTACTGTTTTATTATTGCAAAGAATATAAATATAAAAAATTTATTATTTAATTAAAATAAAGTGGGATATGGCCTTCACATAATTCGGAGCTTTCTGTATAATGGGTTTACAGATCACCGGTGTCATACCTGTGATAATAACTGCAAACAAAGCAGCATAGATGTGATAATAGAATGAGGTAATGTTGGAATGTTTTGTGAATGGGGTGTGCTGCCACCTCGTGGCAGCAGTTTCATAGTTATTATTTGCTGTAGAGTTGAGTTTTAGAGGAGATGCGCCATAGATGACACTTACTACTGACAGGAGGTGGAATCAGGCAGTACTGGTGTTTTCTCCACTGCCAGAAAAAAACATCTACACTTTAGAAATAGCCACTGTTCAACAGTAAATGCTTGATTGGTTGGTATTTGTTAGTAGACCGGAAAATATTTTACCCATGTTATTTCATCGTTTTCTTGTGCACTCTGTGGATTCACAACTAATGTGTGGCAAGAGTTGGAGATAAAACATGTATCTTTTTCTTCAGGTCTTCTGCAACAGAATCATCTCTCACTCAATCAGCAGCAAGGTGGAATCCTTCAGCCACAAACTGGTTTGGGCCTGGCTTCACAGGTAAACAAAGTAATACTGTAATACAATGCATTTTCTACTGAAATGTTTATATATAATAGTGTCTGCAAGCTAACTTTATGATAGTTGCATAGGTTGTAAGCAATTGCTCTGTGTGCACAGGCAGTAGGATGTCCTGGACTTCCAGGTTCTTCTCTAGAATCCCATTTGGAAATGGGTCACCTGCACGCTCCAAAACATTTTTCTGTGGTGCCAGAAGATCCCAGTGACCTAGAAGAATTGGAGAAATTTGCAAAGACCTTCAAGCAGAGAAGAATAAAGCTGGGATTTACACAGGTGACCTAGTGCTGACACACCAAACATGACTGATTAGACTTACTCCAGTGGGACATTGGGAAGTTGGGATGATCTTTGCCACTAATAGCCAAGCATTCAAATATGAGTCAGTTTGGGGTGGTCATAAACCATTGGACCTCAATAGCAGAGGCACTGCAGTGGAAGAAAGAGGTTTGTAGTGCAACAATAGCTGAAGGGCTTTATGTTGGACATCCCTAAGTTCTATAGTTTTCAGAACTTCATATGGGGTCCCTCTTTTTCAGTTCTACCTCCCCTAATAAAGAGAACTTCTTCCAGAAAATTTGGATTCAACTGCCATTTCAGTAGCATACCCTTCCCAAATTCTTTCTGCTGCATGTGTATAACCTAGACACATGGGGGTTATTTATCAAGGTCCGAATTTATCTCAATATCGGCTGCTACAAACTCCGATCTAACCCGCTCGGGTTTTTAACACTTATTTATTATTACATTTTCCCGAAAAATTGCTATGCGGGAAAAGCGCCGTTTTTTTTTCCCCCCCGAAATCTCCAAAATGTTCGGAGTTTTCACCCGAAACCATCGTGAAATTGCCCGAAACCACCGACACAACCAAAAATCAATGGGACTGTTTCCATTGACTTTTATGCAACCTCGACAGGTTTGAGATGCCGTGTTTTTATATTCGGCCGTTTTTTTAAAAGTCACACATTTTTCAGATTTGAGGGAATTTCGGGTATTCAGAGCTTAGTAAATAACCCCCATAGTGTTGAGGAGGCTTGCACTGACCCTGATAGACCAAGAACAGCTTATTCTCACACTTGAGAAAATTGTGATGTACATGACCTGTATGTTTAGAAACTCACAGATAGCCACCATGTTGATCAAGTTATTTGTTTCCAAATCACCTCCTGGTACTGTCATGCAGCATACAAATCTGCTTTTGCAAGCAGCAGATGTTTTAATTTCATGTCTGTCTAAATAAATGCTATTTATTTGTCAGGGTGATGTTGGATTGGCCATGGGAAAGCTCTATGGAAATGACTTTAGCCAGACAACCATATCCCGATTTGAGGCTCTTAACCTGAGTTTTAAAAACATGTGCAAGCTAAAACCCTTGCTGGAGAAATGGCTGAATGATGCAGGTAAGAGAATGGCAAAAATGTACTCAAGTATGGCAATTGTGTTCAAATTGGAAAATTTAAAAGAGAAAAGAGACAAATTACATGCAGGTCTTAGGGGGCAAAACATTTTATACATTTACAGATGAATAGTTTATGGGGTTCATGAATTTGTACAGTGGTTTTGCACTTGTAGGACTAGTAGTAGTAGTAGTAGTACTATGCTAATTACATCTATTGCTTTATATCAATAAGCATACCATATTCTCACTTCCCTTTTATGGGGTGCCTTTTGTTCCAATTATATCCTGTATACAAAAATATCCCTAGTATACAGAAGGAATGTCTCTCAGGGTGCATACAGTAAGGGGCAGATTTATCAAGGGTCGAATTTCGAAGTACAAAAAACTTCGAAATTCGACCATCAAATTAAAAAACTTCGAATTTGAATATCGAATTCAAAGTTTTTTCAACAAATTTGGCAATCCTGTGGTCGAATCGAACGATTTTTAGCGATCGATCGAAGGATTTTTATTCGACCAAAAAAACTTAGAAAAGTGCTCTGGAAGGTCCCCATAGGCTAACATTGCACTTCGGTAGCTTTGATTTGGCGAAGTATGAAGTTGAAGTTTTTTTTAAAGAGACAGTACTTCGATTATCGAAAGGTCAAATAGTCGAACGATTTTTACTTTGAATCGTTCAATTTGAAGTCGAATGGTCGAATATAGCCTATTCGATGGTATCAAAAATTTACTTAGAAATTCGAACTTTTTTAAATTTGAACCCTTACTCGAGCTTAGTAAATCTGCCCCTAAGTATTTGTGACCATATACACAGATAAAAAATATACAAAAAAGATATTTCTGTTAAAGGATGAGAACAAAATCTGGTTTGTGCACAAAAGGATATCATTATATCACAAACTCTGTTCGATAAATTTTAATAAGAAATCTGTATCACAAATGTATAACGTCCATGTAACAAATGCAGTTACTTACAGAATGAATTATGTAAAAAAAAACTTGGACAGAATATATAACAGTGTAATTAACTAGTGCATGCCAAGCTAGATATTAATGACAGAATAGATGCTTGTGACAGAAAGCAAGATTTCATAGCATAGGATTCATTCTATCGACAAAAAAGCTCAGTTTCACAAAACTGATAAAATATCAAATCTGTGTAAAACGTGATGATTCTAGAGACTTTGGGGTAAATTTATCAAAGAGTGAAGTTCCGACACTAGAGTGAAATTCTGCAGCTCTCAGTTCATTTCTATCTGATTTTGAAAGGCGTATTTATCAATGGGTGAAAGTGAAAGTTCACCCTAAATATGCCTATAAAAATCCCATAGAAATGAATGGAGGGTGGTGGAATTTCACTCTAGTGGCGGAACTTCACTATTAACTTCACTCTGATAAATATACCCCTTTGTATTTAATGCAAATGTAAAAGAAAAGCATGCAGCACATAAATATGATAATTTTAGGTGATATGGCTATTTTTATTATCTTGCAACCTAACTCATCATTATAATAGACCTAATATCCCCTCACTAACACCTGACAAACTCTACAAGTCAATAACAAGGATTGTATGTGAATAAGCTTTACACATAGCTGCGTTTGTTACATGGATGTTATACATACAGACAAAATTGTACAGAATGGAGTTTGTAATTTAATGATATCCTCTTGTGCACAAACCAAATTTTGTAATCATTCTTTAATAGATTATATATTTCTTATATATGTATATATAGTTACAAATACTTGTATTTCCTGAAAGACATTCATTCGGTGTACTAGGGATATTTTTGTAAAAAGTATTTGGGACAAACAGAAAGCCAAACCTTTTTGCCATTGCCTTAGCAAAAATGTAATTTGAAGATTGTCTCTGTGCATCTCTGAGACTTGCCTTGCTCATTATATTGGGCATCAGGCACACTTGTTCTTGTCCTTTTATGTGTGTATATAATATATATATATTTATAAAATATTATTTATAAAGCTGTGAAATGATTGCACCCTACTCATCTGTTTAGAATCTGCCCCCTCTGATACCGCCTTGACACCCAGCACTAACTATGCCCAGCTCAGTGAAATGTTTGGGCGCAAGAGGAAGAAACGGACAAGCATTGAAACCAATATTCGTCTAACGCTGGAGAAAAGGTTTGAAGATGTGAGTATGGCACTACCCTTGTGTTTGTTTGCAATACAGGTATGGGATCAGTTATCTCGAAATCCGTTATCCAGAAAATTATGGCAAGACCCTCTCCCATAGACTCAGTTTAAATCAAATAATTTAAATCTTGTAAAATTATTTCCTCTTCCTCTCCAATAATTAAAAAAACAGCACCTTGTATTTGATCCCGTGCTGAACACGGAACTTATTTTAAGAGCGCATTCAAAAAGAATCACCATTTCGCCTTGACAAAGCTCATAAGCGAAACGCGTATCGGCGAGTCGCTATTACCTCTGGTTTTAACCACTTTTGTCTACAACGAGTGGGGTGGGGTGAACTTCTGCTGCTACAGGCAATCTACTATCAGCTAAACTCTTCTTTCTGTTCTAAGGGACCGACGATTTGTGGCTTTTTAGGCATAGCATAGACTCTAACCAAGATCAGGGCAAGTTAATTCCAAGGCCATAGTTACCCTGTCCTGCCTTCCTCTTTGTGGTGTCCCAGTCTTAGGAATTTACCAGGCAGCTAGCTTTGGGACAGCTCCACCATCTACTTTTTCATTATATCTTCTCATCTTACTGTAATATTGTAGCACTGGGTTTTTAGCCCTCATCCCAACTCCTGGTCATAATCAAAACAAAAAATCCTCCTATTTATTTATAATTATCTAGTAATTGACCTTTATTGCACTGCACTTTATATATAAGTTTTATCTAAATTATGAACCTTTTTTAAGAACAACAACTTTGTAAATGCACTTTTTGTTCTACAATTAATTGGCACTTTATAATGAATTGTGGATCTTATTAATTACACCTGAGCCTATTTATGAATTTTTAATGAATTGATTGTTAACTTGTAGTCTGGCAACATTCATTGGATATACGCACTAAACAGCACTTTATATTTAATTTATTAATTAATTGGCCTGGGAATAAATGGGCCTGGGAATTGATTGGCTTTAAAATTGTTGATGGATTAATTGACGCACTTTAATTTAATTTAAGTCTTGTGGTTTTAACTACCACTTGAACTTAAATTATTACTGGATATAAAATTAGTTGTTGCTGACGGGGTACTTTCTATCTAATTTCTCCCAACTAACATATAATTAATCCTTATTGCAGGCAAACAAACATATTGGGTTTAATTAACGTTTAAATAATTTTTTTGTAGACTTACGACATGGAGATCCAAATTAGGGAAATAGCCCTTATCGGGAAAACCCCAGGTCCCATACCTGTGTCAGAAATGTTTGTTTCTAGAGCAATGATGCCTTAAACTCCAGTTGCTGATTAATTACAAAACCCAGCATCCATCAGGGGAACCTGAGACTTCTTTCATAAATATAGGGAAGGCCTTTAGGTTAGGCATCACTGTACTAGATTGATAATTGTAATTCATTTAAAGGGATTTCTCTGTCGCCTCTGCTATGCTATCCCAACTTAAAATTTCTCCCCTGCGGTGGTTGGGGGGATATGATTATTAAAGGAACTTTAAAACCAAGATTAAGTGGAATAAAAGCACTGATTAGTGCAATTAGTTCTGAACTGCCTACTTCCATTAGTATTTATAAATGAAAGACTCCATTAAAATTCATAATTATTTGCTGTCATTAGCAGATTTTATTCCAACCATTTCACCCTATAACACATGGCTCTGCCCCAGACCAGCAGTGAACAGATTGTAACAATAAAAAGCAGGCACAATAATGATGTGAATTGTGAAGTATAACAATGACTGTTCCCTTTGTAGAACCCCAAACCAATCTCTGAGGAGATCAGCATGATAGCAGAGCAGCTAGTGATGGAGAAAGAAGTGGTCAGGGTCTGGTTTTGCAATCGGCGCCAGAAGGAAAAACGAATAAACTGCCCAATGAATATACCACTAAAGTCCCCAGTCTACAACTCCAGAATGGTAAGTTACCAAACCCTTTCTCAGCTAAAATTGCTCCTTCTATAAATGGAGAGAAAGAGGATTTAGAAATAACTACCGTATATACTCGAGTATAAGCCGTCCCGAGTATAAGCCGAGGTACCAAATTTTACCTCCAAAAACTGGGAAAGCTTATTGACTTGAGTATAAGCCTAGGGTGAGAAATGCAGCAGCTTCTGGTAAGTTTCAATCAAAAAATTGAGGGTTTCTGCTCCCATTGGAGGTGCCGGCGTCTCGTTTTTGGATGCCGGCGACCATTCTTGGACGCCGGCGAATATTTTTAGAGACAATTCTTGGATGCCGGCGACTAAGCGACTATTCTTAGACGCTGACAACTATTCTTAGACGCCAGCGACCGTTTTTGCGTTTGACCCGAGTATAAGCCGGCGTCTCGTTTTTGGATGCCGGCGACCATTCTTGGACGCCGGCGAATATTTTTAGAGACTATTCTTGGATGCCGGCGACTATTCTTAGTCGCTGGCGACTATTCTTAGAGGCTGACAACTATTCTTAGACGCCAGTGACCGTTTTTGCGTTTGACCCGAGTATAAGCCGAGGTAGAGTTTTTCAGTATTTTGGGGGCTGAAAAACTCGGCTTATACTCGAGTATATACGGTATGCATGTGGCATAATATCATTTTCTATTTTGCAGGTACCAACATCTGTTTCTTTGGGATCTATGTCCATGACTCCAGTACACAACACAATGACCAGCACAGGTTAGATATGCTTTCTATCTCTCATATGCACTGTAATAGTACATTATACTGTATCAATACTGTCTAGCTACTCAGAAATTAGAACGCATTATGTATAGGCAGAAAGGAAGCTACTCTTCCTGTATTCATCAGTAATGAGAATCCACATCACCAGGCCTTCTGCCTAAATAATATTGTTTTTTTTAATTCTCCAACTGCTCTTGTATACTTAATGGATAACAAAAACCATAAACCTTTACCCTGCCTTGCTGCTTCAGAGGGGCAGATAAAGTACTGTTGGATTTCCATAGCAAGCGCCCCTAGGCCCGCTGCCGATTATCACCCCCGTTCCCTTCTTTAGTGCACATGTGCAAATTTTCAGCATCTGGTCTAGAGTACTGGTGCACAGGAAAATTTAAAAACGATTGTATCTCTTGCAAATCCCCAGTGCTTCCGAACCAATGCGAATGTTGTTGGGCGGCATTTCCCCCCTAAAATTTTGCTGCCCTAGGCCTGAGCCTTTGTGGCCTTTCCACAAATCCAGTCCTGGTAAATATGAGTTACTATACCTTCAGTAGTCCTCTATGATGTATGTGTCTTCAAATACTTCTAATTTTATATTGTTCATGGACAATGCAACACACAGGATGATGCAAGTATGTAGTCTATGAAGAGAAACAAAGGGTTAAAGGGGTATCTATTATAACTTCTCAGTAAAACACAGTGATTATATAACTATTATATTTCAGTGACATCTTCCTGTTCTCCTGTGAGTTCCAGTAGACCTTCCTCACCAACCTCCGGACTTGAGCCCAGTAGCCCAGGATCATCATTAAACAGCCCCAAGCCCACAGTGAACACATCCAGCTACAACAACTCAAGGTGGCGTCTATGTACTTAGTTTTTATTTGTATGAATGTAATATACTGTATAGTCATATAACAGTGGGATGCCCTGCTTCTAGTCTGCAGGAATACAACAGGAGTCATTTAAGGATAAACAGGCGCATATTAATTTGAAATCTTCTTAAGTGATTGGCTTTTTCCCCTCTAACAATAAAGCAGTAGCTTGCACTTCACAATATGGAAAGACCCCCAAGTTCTATACATTTTATGCATGTAATCTGCCAGTCTTCGGCACTATGCACCTTTTTTTCAGTAAATCCCCAGTACACCAGTTTGTTTTCACTGCCAAAAGACAGAAAAGGGCTCTGATCACTTCTGGGGTACATGATTAAAAAGATATAGTCACTAACTGATTGCACTTTGGACAAATGATAATTAAGGGCAGGTACATTGCATGCTGCTAAATTGAAATACACCTGATCGGTCCGTTGTTTTGAGGCTACTGTTGTCCTTTTTAAAATCACAGCTGAAAAACACCATTTGTGCTATAAAGCAGTATTTATAGAGAACAGCATTCATAATAATGGTTTATTAGTTCCCACCATTAAAGTAATCCTGCAACCATTTAAAAAATATTGCTCAATAGCCAGTCTAAATAATTAAATGTGGTTATGGAAATGTCTCCATTATTGTGTGCTCTCTCTCTCTCTCTCTCTCTCTCTCTCTCTCTCTCTCTCTCTCTCTCTCTCTCTATATATGCTAACTGGTTGGCTTTTGTTTTTCTACAGTTCCTGGTATCGATGGAATCACTCACAATATTTCCACTGAGATATTGCATACTGCAGGCACTCTTTCAGTGCAAGGGTGAAGGTGATGCTTTGATTGATTGCATAGTGTATATGCACCATTCAGCATGACAGTCGGTGTCAGAAAAGTTATCACCACTCTGAACCATGAAGATAAAAAGCACCAAGAGCTGCTTCCAGTGTTGTACAAAAATGGAAAATCCCTTTCAGCCAGTAGGAACTACCTACTTCCCAACTTCCTTCCAGAATGGTTTTGCCAGTACCATTTATATTGATACAGGCTTTCCTGTCTGGAAATTCCTCCAGTGGTAATAATTAGTCAAAAAAGCAAAAAACAACCATTTCTGTTGCTTATGAATTTACTCATGTTTCCCTATTTGCATATTTTCTTGCCCCAATTTTCAGTTGTTTTTATGGGAGGGACTGCCCTGTAATTTATTCTCACTTGTAAATAGTTTTTCTGTGTTATTTGCAGTTTCTTTAAGACATTCATGCTTTACGGATGATTTGCTAAGCTTTCAAAAAAAACATCTGAGCCTTAAGCGTTATCGTAAATATTACGATATTAGGGCAGGTAAATGAGTCAAGAGCTGTTAAATTAAAATGTGTGCTTTGAAAGCATTCAGAATAAAACTGCCATGTAAATGTTAAGAGATGTTTTGTATTGATGCCATATTTAAATAAAACAGTAAAAAGACACTGATCTGTTCATTACATTACCGCACAAGAGGCATATTCTCTGCGGGCAGTGAAGCACCCAAAGTCAACTGATGAACCTGCCATTAGTAATTTAATTGGAAAAAAAACTCAGCAAGATTCTGGTGCATTTCTTAAGGTGGAAAATATTCCCTGTGTGTCATGAGTGTAAAACAAACTCTTATTTATCTTAAACAGACTTCAGAATTGGTTTGCTGTGTAGGTGTGTCCACCATGAGCTAGGGGGCCTGAAAGTGGCCTAACACAAGTCCTTAGGCTAATAACACTATTTTCCAAAACTGATCATGAACTCTGAAAGGTACATTATGTAGTCAAACGATAATAAAGGTATTATTTAAGCATACAGTACTGTACATTGGCCAGTCAAAAGTCTAGTGTATACAATCTATTTTCATTGTAAACCCAAAACCCCAAGTAAACATACAGTACAGGAAAATAAGGATGCTCTAAATATATCTCATGACCAAGGCTGATTTTAAATCTATTATTGAAACACGAAAAACATGGTTGCAAATCTGAAATATATTTATAATACCTTTTAGGGCCATCACATATGCATGTTTTGGTCAGTGCTAGGGCATTTTCAAGCACTAGCAATGGCTGGTTCCCTTTCAAATGAGGAGGGATTTACCACAGGTAGGATTATTTTCATTGTCAATCAATAGCCCTTAAATATTTTTTACTTTAACCACAAGTTGGCAGGTTTTTAAAAATCTTTGAATTCAAGCAGTCACATTGTTGCTGGATTGTTGTCTGAACTAGGGGTACACAGAAGAGGTACCTGTCTATCCCTAGTCTATATTCTCTTGCCCCCCCCCAGGCACACAAGATATTACTGCACATGCATGCACACCTAGGGTGCCCAAGCCCATCTCTGCTTGGAGAGGACTGAATTAATAATAAAATAAAGGTGGTGACACAGATGCTTAGGATGCACAGTTATAAATTCTAAAGAATGTTGATCGGCAGCAACATAGAACAGACATCAGACATAGAACAAGATCACATTATACTATGATTAGTGACACAAGAAGGGGGTTATTTACTAAACTCTGGTTGGGCTTTTTGTGGCAAAACATTTTTCAGGGTTTTTTTTTTACCTAATTTTTCGAGATTTATTAAAGCTTGATGCAGCATAAAGCCTGAATCCCAAAATTCGCCATCTCAGACCTGCCAAGGTTGTGTGTAAGTCAATGGCAGAGGTCCCTATCCTATTTTGAAGTTTCTGTGGTCTGCGCTCGAATTAGCCTGATAATCCAACCTTTTCGGGTTAAAATCTGAAAAATGTGAGCTTTTCTGGAAGAAAACTAAATAAATCGATCAATTCAGGAAAAATGCAGAAAAAATCATACGATTTGGGTTTTTGCTCAATCTTACTGATTAAATCAAGCGTATTTAATAATAAGGTCAAATTGTGGATTCTAGTTTGGTTGGTCTTTATTTATTTAAAAAATAGGAAAAATCCGGATTTTGATAAATAACCCCCGAAGTCTTTGTTGGCTAGAAGAGTGCTGAATTTTGCTATATTCTTAAAGATTGCGCTGTATCAGCAAAGCATAGACAAAGGAATACTGCTTTCAGATGCAATTACATTTACAAATAACTTTAAAAGCTACTGGATATGTTTTAATTCAAATTGTCAAAATTTTAATTGAAGCTGTAATATATTTTGCAAACTAACAAAACACACCCAGGCAAACGGATTCCCAGTGTACACCATTCCAGAGGGATATCTGGCAGAGACATGTCTCTATAAGAATTCTGAGATCTACAAGTTGATGCTGAACATGTGAGTATGTTAGTATGTGGTGTATGTGGAAATATATGAGTGGGAGAAGAATCTTGCAAAAAATGGAAATGCGTGCACATTATCTTCCTTCCTCTATGGTCTCTGTATTACATAAAATATGTGGGAGTTCCACACTGATAAACATACTGCACCTGTGTGTTTGAAGGGAATGACAGTGTAGAAATTTATGTATGGTTGGTTAGGTGGGCGGAAATATGGATTTTTATACCCTTATATTTAATTTTGGATGGTGCATACATGTATAGAGTTGTAACATAGTGAAGGTCACTTTTGTTATGCTTACATTATGAAGTATAGTTTTATTTTTCTAATATACACAGGGGCTCATTTATAAACACTGGGCAAATTTGCACCTGGGCAGTAACCCATGGCAACCAATCAAATATTTAATTTTATTGTTCTGGCAGAAAAAAGCCAGTTGGTTGCTATGAGTTACTGCCCATGGGCAAAATTGCCCAGTGTTCATAAATGAGCCCCACAGAGTTCTCTTTATCAAGTACTGCATTGTAGATATATGTTGCTGTGGCTGCAGGGTCGGACTGGGCTGGCAGGACACTGGGAAAAAACCCGGTGGACCCCCTCTTGCCGGCCCATGGGCAGTTGGTCGCGGCAAAAACTCAGTTTGTGCATGCACGACAGTTAAGCCTCTGCACTAAATAATTTCCCCCTAAATTTAAAAAACACATTGAAGGAGAACTAAACTCTAAAAATAAATATGCTTAGAAATGTCATATTTTATATACTGAACTTACTGCATATCTATAACAGTAATGATCTAAGCCTTCAAAATTGTCACAAGAGCTCCCTATTTTGGATTATTTTAGGAGTGTCGGTGACACTGAACATACTCAGTATGCTCTGGGCTTATTATTCAGTTCTGATGCTAATCACTATACATTGGTTTTGGAGCTTTCTTGTAAAGGTAGGCACCTTTTATCTGGAAACCGGTTATCTAGAAAGCTCTGAATTAAGGAAAGGCTGTCTCCCATAGACTCCATTTTATCCGAGTAATCTAAATGTAATCTAAATGTTTAAAAATGATTTCCATTTCCTCTAACAATAAAACAGTACCTTGTACTTGATCCAAACTAAAATATAATTAATCCTTATTGGAAGCAAAACTATTGGGTTTATTTTATGTTTACATGATTTGCTAGTAAGGTATGAAGATTCAAATTAGGGAAAGATCTGTTATTCCGAAAACCGAAGCATTTTGTATTGTGGTATTGTGACTTTTACATTTTACACTTTATATATACAGTATATTGTGAATTGGGTTCCTAAGCTCAGGCAATTAACAGCAACAGAGAGCATGTTCAGTGATTCAGCATAAGATGGGGGCTAGTGAGAGCATCTTTGGAGACAAAGATCTTCACTCCTAAAGGGCTCAGGTTGCCTTGGGCTGGTAAAGAACCTCAAAACACAATGTGCATCATTTCTACCCTACTTCTTTGTTAAACTTTAGTTTTGTTTTAAATAGCTCCTCTTCACATAACCTAGCACTATACCCTATAATCAAGCTGTCCAGTTGGAGGCCTGTGGGCAAACTTGTCCTCCGAGAGATTTTTATGACCCTCAGAAAGCACAGGATCTCAACAGATCTTCTCGTATGAGTCATAGTTTATAATTATGCAGCCCACAAACATGAAACAGTATGCAACTGGCCCACAGCATGGAAAATATTTGAATGCAAAATGTATTATTATTATTATTATAATAATCACAAAATAATAATTTGTCTTTATAAAAAATTTCAATTTTGTGAAAACAATTAAAAAACAATGAAAGGCATCCCACCTTTCTCTTTTGTAGTACAGTTAATTGTCATATAACTTTCCTGCCTTTTATCTGTTTAAAAGTGTCAGTTTTCACAAATCTTCAAACTAAAAGAAAAAAATTTCTTATCATAGAGCTCTCCTTCTCTTAATAGGGGATGCAATATGTGTCGTTAGCGCAAACAACTTTCAGAAAGACGCTTGCAAAAGTTTTTTACTGATTAAAAACCTCAACGACTTCCTCACAAACTTTGTGGCGAAATTGCTATTGCGAACTTTTGCAGTGTACAGATGAAGCCACTTGGATTTGTGAGATAAATGCGTCATGACTCATGGTTAATTGAAGAAACTGCGTTATCTAAAGTCATCTTAACTCATTTAATGCATTTAACCTTTCCATTAGCATACCAAAGCACCATTGTGAACAATGGTGAATGCCTTAATTAGATGGGATGTTGTGACGCAGTTTTCTGTGTTAAATGAGATAAATGGGATATCTGTGTTTAGTTATTCTGTGTCAAACAGACAAACCAAAGTGGCTGCATCTGTATATAAGAAAATTTCGCAATTGCAAACCATGTTTTGCACATACGCTCAAAACATTCTTGAACACACTTTCTATTGTTTGTGCAGGAGTGCTCCCAAACACTGACTCCATTATATTTTCACGCATGCGCAGAATACTGATAACAGACATATTGATGACGTCGACAAAGGAAACATGGCGCCCACGATGGAGCAGCAACAGAGAAAATTTACCATGGCACTGTAAGAGTTAAGCTGGCCACAGATGCAAAGATTCGATCGTACGAATCAAGGTACGATCGGACTTCCCCATCTCCCGACCCGCCACTAACCATTCCGATCAAATAAATTACAAAAGAACAGATCAGCCGATGTTCTGACAGCAATAGTATGAAAGTTATGTCCGACCAAAGCTAGTGACAGTCTCCCTCTGAAAATTGTTCGATCGGCAATACATGCAGAGATATTATCGGCAGCCGACAAATATCTTTTAACCTGTCCGATCGACCAAACGACCGATCTCCGACGGATGAAAAATGTCGGGACACAGTCTGAAAATCGTCCGAATCCTTGATCTTTGCGTCTATGGCCAGCTTAAATAAAGCAATACTGTTTAAATATGTGACTGCAGTTTACAAATAAGGGAATGGTGAAATCATACATATTAACTGCCTCAAAACTGCAGTTGCAAAGTTTCATTAAACAAAAGTATATACAGAATGCTGAGTGACATGACTAACTAGTTTAAAGGTATAACAGTGGATTGATCTGGACAAAAGTCTAAAAGTAGACTGACTGTAAGCCTGTTTCATTTATACAAGGGAACCGCACAAAGTAATCCAAAAGGTACACTACAGCCTTGGATTCTATACAGTATACTGTATTATTCAAGACTTGATTATTAAATGGACCATAGTATGTATGCAATACACACTATTATAATTAATACTTGTGGCTGTTATGGTCAAGCAGTGTAGGGCTACACGCATGAGGAGTATATTATTTTTTATACATGGAATCCCTTATCAGGCAAACCTGTTATCCAGAAAGTTCTGAATTGGTATTGGAAAAGTCATTTCCAATAAAGCCCATGTAAAGCAAATAATTCTATTTTTTTTAAATTGATTTCATTTTTCCTTATATTCCTAAAAAGCAAGCTGCATGAATCTATATTGTTTGCAAAATAATTTTTTAATGTTGAAAGGAACAGTTCAGTGTAAAAATAAAAACTGGGTATAGGCTGTACATTTACTTAGCCAAAAATGTAATCTATAAATGCTGGAGTGACTGGATGTCTAACAGAACATTAAGATTTTAATAGGAATCAAAGTTAAAGGAAAATTATATCCCCAAAATGAATACTTAAGCAACACATAGTTTACATCATAAGTGGCATATTAACAAATTTTACCGAACTGGAATATATGAGATAACATGAGAAGATGCAGCGTTATTTTAATGGGTATCTCATAACGTAACTATTTATGTCTACATAAATCCATGTTGATGGCAATTTTTTTTTAATGTTTAAATGGTTTAAGTAGCTGTAAGGAATAGTGGTCTAAATTACCTAAGTCCCCAGACAACCCAGGTCCAAAGCATTCAGTAGTTCCTTCTTATATTAAGAGTGTAGCAATTCCTACATATACCTTTTTAGCCAATGATTTAAAGTCTTCACTGAGATGCATTGGCTGCACCCTAGCATGCAATCACAAATGTAGCAGACAAAGCATTTAATGCTAAAAATATATATAAATATAAATATATATATATATATATAGTAGAGTAGGGAACCGGCACTCACAAAATCGAAGTAATCTGTGCCTGGGTGCAGTCGTTGTTCAAGAAAATCAATAGAAGTAGTGGAGATCGCACTCGCAGGTCTTAAGTGTAGTAAATCAAATTTTATTGTGGACAATTGCTGACGTTTCGGCTGATACAACAGCCTTTCTCAAAGTATATATATATATATATATATATATATATATATATATATATATATATATATATATATATATATATATATATATATATATATATATATATATACTGTGTAGCTGGTGCACACGGCAAACAGTCCAATGCCTGTGTGCTGGTTTACAACAATCACATAGTCCGTTCAAAAAAAAAAAACGCATCAACCAGGTCTTAGTATGAAAAATCAAATATTCAAAATTTATTGCCAACGTTTCGGCTCCATAGATTGAGCCGTCTCAATCTATGGAGCCGAAACGTTGGCAATAAATTTTGAATATTTGATTTTTCATACTAAGACCTGGTTGATGCGGTTTTTTTTTTGAACGGTATATATATATATATATATATATATATATATATATATAATTTTTTAGTAGGGAAACCCAATACCAATCTAGATTCAGGAACCAGGGGATACATATATTAAACCCCAGATTCCCAAAGCTGCTGCATAGATATGCAGTAAATAAGGTTAGGTTTACATAAAGGAGAGGGAAAGGCTTCATGCACTTGGGGGTGCCAAATGTTAAAAACTGCACCGGCCCAGGGTTATACTACTGAGCACCACGGTGCGATCGTCTTCCGTCTTCCACTTTCTTTGTGTGGCTGCCCAGTAGAATGAAAAGCCAAAATTTAACTAAAAAGTCGCCTATTTTGTTCAACTGCGCATGCATCTGCCCCATGAAATTTGAAGAAAAGAAGAAGCCAGAAGAAGATCGATCTGTGGTGCTCACTGGTATAACCCCGGGTCTGTGCAGTTTTCTGCTGATAGGAGCACCAGTCTGGGGTTTCAGTTAAGTAAATACAATCACTTGGGGGTGCCTAACTTTTGGCAGCCCCCAAGTGCACAAAGCCTGTCCTTCTCCTTTAAACATTCCTGTAGCTTCAGCAAATCCCTTCTACAGTATATCTCCTGAATGGGTCAGTATATGTCTGTTAAATATTATGATAATAATAATAATGCAGTTATCCAATCTGATTTACACATATCACAAAAGTATAATAAATTGTTTAAATACTGTTTAAAAATTGTTTCCTATACACTGTAGCTTTGTTTTGCATTCATCTCTGAATCATGATTCTCTTTCTTCTCCCTTGTACACAGCCTCTAAATTTAAACATCAATTCTAAGGATATATTTATTTCCATGTAACGTGAAAATTATTCTCGGAACAGTCTCTTTCTCAGGCCCAGCACCATCAACTACAGTCTACAGAATTATTAGTCCACAACTGCCGGAGGGCCGCTGAACAGTGAATAGTGTTCCAGGCAGGAGGAAGAGAATTATTTCTCAAATCGTTAGCACACCACTGGGAATACTCCAGAATTGCTAGGTACAGTGCACCATGTCAACAATCGACTCAGCAGCAAAGTGTAATTTCACTGGAAGTTTACATCAGACACGCTCAGTTGTCCCTCCAACAAAAACAGCTCACTCTCTCACTGTGAACTACAGACTCTAAGCATCTCCAAGTGATTATTTCCCTTGTTAGCCCTTCTAGTATGGACTCTGGATCTTCTGATAGCACAGAGAGTTGTTTACTGCTGTCTGCTTGTTTTTCTTCAAAGAAAATATGCGAGTCAAAAGCTTTCGTTTTCTCGGATGAGGCTCTTACAAGTAAAACATCAAGAAACAAATTTACAGGAGGATATGGGTGAAAGAAAATAGCATAGGAGAACAGATCACAGGAAAGAACAGGAAGATGCAAAGAGGAAGAGAAGAACAGGTGGTACTAAACCTCCCCACTTACAAAGTCCCAGAGATTGAATCAATAGTTCTGAATTTGGGACTTTCTTTCCCTCTTTCTGGTGACTTTAAACTATTTGATGTGATTACAGAAGTATACATACAGTTGTGTTCAGAATAATAGCAGTGTGTTTAAAAAAGTGAATAAAGCTCCAAATCCTTATAATAGCTTTTGTTTCCATACACACATTGGGAACACTGCACATTCTATTCTATAAAATTTTGAATTGAAGAAAAGGGATTAGGCTGTTCAAAAAAAAATATCATTCTTCTTTACAAACTCGAACATTCACTGTATAAACTAAAAAATGTTTCAAAATGTTTCTTTCCTTTGAATCACTGAATTAATATTCTGTTGTATAACCACTGTTTCTGAGAACTGCTGCACATCTGTGTTGCATGGAGTCAATCAACTTCTGGCACCTGTTATAATCCACAATTCTTCTACTTTTCTTGGTTTCGCCTCACAAACAGCATTTTTGATGTCACACCACATTTTTTTTTTTATATTTGATTAAGGTCCGGGGATAGGGCTGCTCACTCCATAACTTCAATCTTGTTGGTCTGGACATGTTGATGGTTTACGCGTGTGTCTGGGGTTGTTGTCTTGTTGAAACTCCCATTTCAAGGGCATTTCCGTTTCGGCATAAGGTAACATGACCTCTTCAAGTATTTTTATGTATTAAAACTGATCCATTATCCCTGGTATGTGATAAATAGGCCCAACACCATAGTATGAGAAACATCCCAATATCATGATGCTTGCACCACTGCTTCACTGTTTTCAGTGTACTGTGGCTTGAATTCAGTGTTTGGGGCTGTCTGACAAACTGTCTGTGGCCCCTAGACCCAACGAAAACAATCTCTTTCATCAGTCCACAAAATGTTGCCAGTCAATGTGTTTTATTTGGCAAATTGTAACCACTTCAGTACATTTTTTTTTTTCAACAGTGGTGGGACTTTGCATGGGTTTCTTGCTGATAGCTTGGCTTCACATAGTCTTCTTCTAATTGTAACAGTACTCACAGGTAACTTTTGACCCTTTGATCTTCCTGGGGTTGATCATTGGCTTTGCCATTTTTGCTGTCTATCCATTCGAATGGTAGCTTTCTGTTTTTTTTCCATGTCTTTCAGGTTTTGGTTGCCATTTAAAAGTATCTAAGATCATTTTATCTGAGCAGTCTACAATTTTCTGCACTTCTTTTTATGTTTCCCTCTCCAATAAACTTTTTAATGAAAGTAGGCTATTCTTTTGAACAATGTCTGGAACAACCCATTTTTAGAAAGAAATGCACTAAAACCAGCATGCACATTTGCTGCCTTCCTTCCTTAAATTAGGGCCACAATTGACACCTGTTTTTTCACAGAATGAATGACCTCACTAATTGAACCAAACTGCTATTATTTGGAACAAACTATTATTATTTTTAACAAGCCCCAATAATTTATTCAATTACACAGAATCAGCAGCATGCATGTCGTGACTGTAGGGTCAGTTGGTTTTCTATTACTCTACTACACCTACTAGAAAATTATTTGCCATGTAGAAATATCATTTCTATGAAAACCAGTGATTGATTAGATTAGCGATGTCGGACTGATATGATGAAACTGGATAGAGAAACTGGAAAACTGAATTCAATTTACAATTTGGGGATAGATTAACTATTACAAACTTAAAGTAATGTATGATGTAGATAGAGTGGGTTATCAAATATTTGAAAAAGTGTTCAGATTGCACCTTGAGGGAAGGTTATTTTGTCTGTAATAGGTATTGAGCGAGTAATCATGAATAAGAGGAGTCAAAAGCTATAACGTAGGGATGTATAATGGATTTTCTGATTAACAACTAGAGTACCAAAAAGTATTAATAGCGAATTTGATGTCTCCTGTTTTTATGGTTAATATTCTGATATAGAATCTGATATGCTGAAAATAATTTATTGTTTTTAATAATTATTTATCGTTTGTTTGTGGGAGCCTGTTCTATGTATAAATGGTACTGACCATGTATAGTGAAGGCAGGGATTGTTTTGTACATATGCCTAATGATTGGTTGACCGTGATTGCTCCATTTTTCAAGCAATGCTACTGGTGGTTTTGGGTTTAAAAACCCTGTGTAAGTAAGTGCTAGCTATGGCACAAATTGCATAAGGACAAAATGTATGCCCATGGTTCAGAAAAAAACACCTTTATTTCCTTCATGGCTACGACCAAAGATACAGTAATGTCTTGAGCCGCATCCTGGCTCTTTCAAACTAATACATTTATCAGACTTCCTTTTAAACACTTGGGCTAGCACCCTCTCTTGTTCTTAATTGAGTACAAATCATGGTCTATTTAAAACAAGTAACACGCAATATAAACAATATGGTAGTTCAAAAGAAAAAATTTATCTAATTGCCACTGGCACTTATCTGTCCATGTAATCTATACTGTTCACGTAATTGTATATAATTTAATCTGTAAAATATAAATAATAAAAAAAGTGTTCGATATTCGAAGTATTACCGCAAATCCTACGATCGAAGGAAAAATCGTTCGATCGAACGATGAAACGATTTTAATCCATCGATCAAAGGATTTTCCTTTGATCAAAAAAACCTTAGAAAAGTAATGGGGAAGGTCCCCATAGGCTTACATTGTAACTCGGTAGGTTTAAACTACCGAAGTATGTAGTCAAAGTTTTTATCGAATGGTCAAATGTTTTTTATTTCGAAACAAAGTCGTAGTCGAAGGTCGTAGTAGCCTATTCGATGGTTGAAGTACCCAAAAAAATACTTCGAAGAAGTTTTTTTACTTTGAATCCTTCATTCAAGCTTAGTAAATGTGCCCCCAAAGAAAAAAGTGGTTTCTTTTTGGTCTTTGGTAACCGTAGGGTGAGCAATATATGACCCATCTGCATGATCATAATTGCTGCTATGTAGGCCATTGTATTAAGGACTACATCAATGAACAAATATAGTCCTCAATCTGACGGGAGGATCAAATCTGGCCAATCAATATCAAACCAATTTACAACATATATCAGACCCACCTGTGGGATCAGAATTGCATAATGCAAGCCCATCATGCTCATGGACTACAGGCAACACACAGATATGGATACCCGTTTCTGCTGCAGTACTGACAGAGTGATAATCAGCACACTTCAGAGATATGATCAGAGTAAATAAAGAGTAAAAGGTTCTTTTTGTTTAATTTCACCCAGCCTTTCCATAAAAATCACCCAGTCTTGCCCTTGTTCTCTCCTTGAATTGAAAAATCTACCCTTTGCATTGCGTCAAAAATACTGGGACCCTCTGATCACTAAAAAAAAAAAAGACTAGAGGTGGTCATACATGGGCAGATTAAGTTGCAGATATTGTTCTTTAGACCGTTTCGGCATCTTATCTGCCAGTGTATGGTGGCTTCCGACGGGTCTTCCTGATCGATACCTAGCTAAGATATCGATCAGGGAGCTTTGATTTCTGTCGATCGAGGACCACATGGGCTAGTAGTTGATGCGGTTCTACAACCCGCTGGCACCCATTCATTTTGTTGTAACCCAATTGTTCGGCCCTAGGGCCAAATGTTCAGTTTAACCCAATACCGCCCTGTCGTTCGCTTGTTTGGCGATCATATTATGAATGGTCAATACTGCAAGATGGCTTTTGGTCTCTTTCACCAATTGTCTACTCTTAAATTGGGCAGTGTCCAAAATTATGAAAAATGTGTCCCTTACTTGTAAAAAAAAACTTAAAAAATGACTCTGGCCATAACTTGCACAACCCAAACCTTCCTTTCTCGTCAGTTTGAGAGCAGACTCTTGTAATGGTTGTTGCAAGTATTGTTCATAAGCAACAAAAAAAACAAACATTTTTTGTTGTTCCCTGGCAGAAGCTGAAGTGAATTCGTACTTTTTACACTTAAAACACGGAGAGCAAGTGAAATGGTGGCGACTCTGCTGGCCACCACAAAGAAAATAAAGTGTTTTGTCTCTTTCTTCCCCACCAGAATAAAGCAAATGTAGGTTTCTTGCTCCGAACAAAAAAAAATGGATTACACAAGTGCAGCCAATATGGGGAGCTAAAGCTCTAGTTGTTACTGGCATGGCTGGCAACCACAAAATAAAGTAAAAGTCTTTTTTTCCTGACAAAAGTAGGAATTGTGTCTCATCAAAGTCTACCGCGTGTTACTAAACGCTTATGACCGTACTAATCTAAAGCACTCCGTCCTTGCACATCAATCTCCACAAGGCGGCTACGTGCCGCGTCATTACGCTTATATACGCGCAGTCGTGACGCCACTTTCTCGCGAGATGAGATTTGTGACGTCGGGATTAGCTGTCAGGCAGGAGCCAAGAAGCTGGACATTAATGGCGCTGCGGGACGTTTAAGCAGTGATCCGGGACTGCAGGTTTTGTAAAGCAATCGGCACTGTCCCGCGGAAAGCGGGACTTTTGGGCGGTATGAGTGTAATGCTTAGTTTTAATACAGCGCGACCCCCTATAGTTGTTATTTAGGTGTTATACTAAGAAAATGCCCACCCCTACCTCATTTGTGATTCATTCGGAATTAAAAGGCAACAATTGTAGCAATTAAGGGCCTTTGCGTTGCTTTTTCCTTTATAGCACACTGCAGTAGATATCTATGCATGACTGAGCTCAGCTTTCTTCACTATTCTACTTTGGAGTTCTCCAGCCGCGCTGAGCGCTTCAGACATACCTCTCCTTATCTCCAAGTTCTGGAACCACTTCTTTTGGTTTGGTCTGTGTTCCAATGAAAGCTGCACCGCTGCTCCACGGCTGCAAACGTCTACATCTGGGGGAAAACGTGTTGGCCATCGTTACAACACACTAAAAGAGAGACTCTAGCAAATCATGCTGTAGAAGATCTTCCTCATAAGTTACTGGTGCCTACTTTTCTTTATGGCAATTTGGAATCCTCAGAAGCCCAAGGAACTCTCTTACAGATTCCATTGTAAGACCGCTGTGCACTACCCAAAATTGAAGAATTAATAATATTTAAAATAAGATGTAAGTTTGCTTAGTAAACT